>NC_064919.1:21657714-21957714 GCF_929443795.1 Astur gentilis | reverse complement strand
TGAGTGAATTGTACTACTGATTCTGACACTATTGCTTATGTGGCATCATATTAGATGTGAACACAAGGTGGAAAGTATCTGAGACATATCTGAATTAACACAATAAACAAGGAAATGAGTATTAAAAAGTGGCAGCTGATACCACAACTGGAGCAAGAAGCAAAAAGGCAAGAAACACTAGCACATCTTAATTATGGTGCAGTAAAGCAAAATACATTCTCGTTCTTTGGACTTTGAGGGCCAACATGCAGATGGGTCAATAGTTGCCTTTTATTGGCCCAGGTTTGCTTCTATCCATATAAGGCTGGCAAAATCCATCCTCTCTGCCACCAGGCTAATGCTTCTTCCCTGAATGAGATGATTCCTGAGCTGATTTGGAGTTACCAGCAAACATGCTGGTGTGGATAAGCTCCTCTGACACTGCAATGGCAGGAGCTGTAAATGTTCATGCTCCTCTGTGTTGTTTGCAGAGGAAGCTTTTCCACACTGAAGGCAAGCAGCACCAGTCAAAGCAGTTGAGTGTGCACAAGCTCCACTGCCACTGAGAGCTACAAACCAACGAATGTTCAGTTGACCCAGGTCCTAGGAACAGACTGAAGCTCTTCATTGCAGCCCCACCACTGGTAACTGGCTGCAATGCTTTTCCAGAATTCTTTTGCGCAATACTTGGCCTCCATAAAGCAGAAAAAATGTAAAACTTGCCTTTCAGCTGCACAACTGTATAGCAGCATCCAGTTCAGCTTGGAGAGAAGAAATCATACTTTTCCTTTAACAGTGATCAAAACAATTTAAAGAACACTTAGTGGATAACCAATCTTGAAAGTACAGAGTTTCGGTGTATATATTAGAAAGATGATTAGTAAACAAGCTTAGCAGATATTTTATATCACATTCATTCTATGAAGTGCAGCAGAGTGAGATGGTCTACTCCATCTTTTTCATGTCTAGTTTCCTGGTGTACACAAGTTGTTTGCTCAGCTTTACATATAGCCAGTTAGCAACACAATTTATAGAACTAACAAATTATTTGTCTAATTGGATAAAAACCAAAAATGTATTTATTTGCTATAGGAATGTGTCTTATTTTGTGATTTTACAAGAAGAAGAAAACATACCACAGACAGCATTTTAGCAATACAGCATGTAAACAATAATCAAAAAGAAAAGGAGAGTTAGTAACAACTGAGAAGTCATCATCCCATTCCACGAAACAGAGAAGAAACAGAGAAGAAACAGAGTTAGTTGGAAACTCATTTCCCAAGACATGAATCACAAGATGCATTTAAGATAAACCATGTATAGTAACAATTTCAAGAGAGAGGAAAACATCACAGCTAAGGCAAAACAAAGTTACATTTTACAAAGAAAGAGATCACTACCTTTTTATGAAGTGCATGGAATTCACTATACCTCTTCTCCACAAAATGTTTCCTTCCACTCATTAGCACCTCTATCTTAAAGACCTGAAAATTACAAATAATAAGGAGATTAATGTTACTTGCACAAACAGTTCTGTGACATGGCTGTGACTGCACATTTTACCAGTCATTCCAGTAGGTGGTCCCCAAAACCCCGTGATGACTCATGAGGCACAGAAGTACAGCAATTAATGGGAAATATGGCTGAATCTTTTGTTAACAAGTTTGCTCAACAAACATACAAAAGACAAGTTAAGCTTGGACTGTATAGTGTACATTAAAAACTAAGCATTACAATATTCCCTTTTAGAAACATTTAATATATTTTGAAGTAGTTTAAAAATATTTAAAAAAAGGATGGTAAGAACAAACAAAAAAGAGAGAAAAGAAATAAAGAGTCATTCTTTTTTCCTCTTACAATATGGCATACTAACACACTCATACATGTTCAGTAAGAACTGGATAACAGATGCAGTGTGTTATGCATGGAAAAGAAGAAATAAATGCAAACACTACATTGTGGGTTAATTTCCTCGTAACCTACAATTTCATCTGTAGTCACAATTGAGCTTGTGCTACTATCTACACCCTAGGAAAAAAAAACCCACCCAAACATGGCAAATGCTTATTTTCTTTGTATGATACATGTGACAGCTTTTGTTGCTGCCTCTGGAAGGTTGAAAGGCCAGGAGAAGCAGCTCTCTGGATCCACTAATTAGCAGTCACTAACATGACATTTTCTTGATTCTCAGGTCACTGGGTCAGTTCTGAGGGCAAGTGATGAGAAATATTTTGAAGTACTCAAGAAAACACAGTCTATTAAATGAAGACAAAATCAGCAGAAAAGAAATACAGAAAAGGTGCCTGGTCTATCTAGGAGTTCTTTGTTTTCTGTTTTGCTCAGAAAATGCTGGAAATAATTATTTCCAGGACAATGAGAGACGATGTTCAGGACAGATGATTACATTAAGACCCAAGACTCAGGCCAAATAAAAAGTTCTTTGAAATAAATTTACAAACAGTGTTTATGCCTGAATGCAGAAAAAAGGGGTTTCTGTCACAACATGCCCAGCTAGCATTGATCAGAGCAAACACAGAGAAACCATGCTGAATAAACACTTTCTATTGTCCACTAGAACATGCCTTTCAAACAGGTCAAAATGCTATGGTTTTCACTGGCTAGCCAAACCACATTAGAAACAGACAGCATTTTATTTAATCCAGACTGAAATGCATCTACCTTTGTTTGAATGCAGTATGGATGGGACTGCAGTCATTTCACACCAATGTTTACATTACCAAAATTAGTTCAGATCATTGTAATAACTTATGCTACATTCTACCTCTTTGAAAAGGACTATTTCTGTGTCCCACTCATGGCGAACAGATGACCTTATTTGGGTGCATACATTTTTTTTCCCTTCCTGTCTATTTAGACTATTTTGGGAGAACAGCTATTGGCTATTGAACAATTTTCCTCTATACATGAAAAAAACTCCAAGGCACCCGTAGGAATATGTTGCAAGTTCAGAGTTGTAAAGAGAATCACATGCAAAGAAAATCAATGTAGGCTTTTTTCTTTAGTTGAGACGTAACATCCTAATTATATGAGAGGAAAACACTATTTACATATTATATTCTACACACTGTATGAAGAAATAGTTCTGCAAGGAACAAAATACTCTGGATTGCACAGGAAAGCCACTATGAGTTTCAAGGATAACTTGGTGGGAAGAATAGATAACAGAATATGAAACTAGTTAAGTTAGAAGTGACCATAAGTCACTAGTTAAGGTGTTGCAACAGTTTTGAATTAACTTGATATTAAATCTCCAGGAATTAAGAGCAACTCATAACACCCTCTTACACCTCAGTCAGCTAACAGCCACTGCACCACTGTTAGTTCAGCACTTCTGTTGGCTACAAGGTTTGCCAAACAATTCGGAGAAGTCTAAGGGGCTCCCTGCCTCAGCTATAAGCACTCCCTTGACAGGTAACTTTCTTGTGAATCATGGCTTGGCTTGTGCAGTCCCATTTTGGTTTTAGTCATATATGTGCCACTTCAGAGAAATGTATTTCCTTCTGAAGTCTATAAACCTGTCATTTCACAAAGGAAAATAGTTGGAATATGGGGAAGAAAGGAAATATAAATCCCTCTGTGGACCTTCTTTTCAAAGCATCTATCTATTTTGTTCTGTGTTTCATCACTGGTTAAGGAATTACAGAAATGGCTTCAGAACACTAAAAAGTATACAGCATTTATTCATACTCCTTCTTAATCTTAGCGAAGTTTTAATTACTGTTTCATAATTTTTGCTAACAACATGACACTAAAGAATGCATTTGCCAGTCCCTTTCGCAGAAGATGTGAGAAGAGAGAACCACAGTTTCCCATGCACAGTGATGTCATTTCCAAAAACACATATCTGCTAGCTTTACACCCTCAACTGGTTGTACTAGTATAGAGGCTTCAACTTTGCCTCCTACTGTCCACAGACCTTGGATCCAGCTTTAGCAGCCATCTAAAATTTGAAAAGCTGGACAACAGATCTGCTATGCTTCTAGTGAAAATTACTGTTTGAAAACAAAATGCTGCAAATGGCATTTCTAATCTACCCCCTGTGGCACCTATATTCCAGAAATATAAAGCAACTTGTGATAAATAAATGGACAATCTGTAAATGCTTTAGTTTAATACAAATCTAAATACTAAATTGATTTACAAAGTAACTTATAAATCAGAAATGCGAGTGAAATAACACATATTGTGCTTATGAACTTCATATTATTAAATGACTTTATTTAGACAGCATAAATTCCAAGTTTGCCTCATCACTGTTTACCAGATCACAATTCACAAGAGCAAACTAAAAGCACAGCAGTGAGTTTCTGTGCCACTATTTCATATAACGACATGGCTTTGTGTGAAAGACAGAAAGATACATTAGCTTATGAGAGAGATAGGATCTCTTCATGGATTCAAAATAGCTATAGACAAATCTCACACAAATTTAACTGAGCAATTGCAGGCCCTGACAGAAAAACAATGTAAGGAAACTGGTGAACATAGATGAAAGTGCCAAAGTAAAGACAGGGAAAAAATGCAACACTGCAAGGAAATTACTTTTCTTGTAAAAATGTTCATGTTCTATGAACAGATAACTCTGGAAAGACATATGACTTTGTATAAGTGACAGTTAGTTAAATGAAAAATGCAACAATTAATCACTGAATAAGACAAGTAAAATGCTTTTCCCATAGTCATTGAAATACCAGAAATTACACTGCACTGAAAGATTTGCAGTTCATCCTGACTAGGACAGAAGGAACCATAGATATGAAGACACCAATTAGAAAACTCTTTACAAGTACTCTGAAACTAGAAATGTCTCACCTTTCTTGGTTACTACCACAACAGCTATCAACAATGTTTGCACAAAGCCAGAAGATCATTATCCATTAAAAGCATTCTTCCAACAGAATTTAACCAGCACAAGTGATGTATGGGACAAACACCTTTGGAGTGGATATCAGTATGAATAATGTTGATCTGCCTAGCAGAACTGCAGATCTGCCACTGCAATTCATAACCAGCAAACCTGTGAAGGAAAGTCTTCTAGAAGAATTCCTAATGTTTTTGTTAATAAGACAGTAAAAATTTTCAGGTCCAACTACAAAAGATATTTACGTATGACTTTAAAAATAAAAACAAACCCAAATTTTTTTGTCCCTCTTATTTGCCTCCACTTTGCTCCAGTGGTATAGACTATATTCAGATCTTGGAAACCATTTTCTTCATTTCTTATTGTTAGCAAGCCTAATTTTGCCATTTCCCTGAATTTATCCATTTTGATTGTTAGCAAAACTCTGACTGAATGGTCCTTTTTCATTGTTTTCAAGAAGAATACTTAACATTTCTCTTCTTGCTGCAGAAACCGGACAGTACTACGTAGTAACTAAATTGGATTATATACAGGCAAATAATTGGTACCATATCACTGTGAATTTCCAACACAGAAAGCACAAATAGAAGAAAACAGGAACCAATAAAACATACAAGAACCACCCATGCCTTCCTGCAAACCCACTGGTGATATAAGCGCACATCAAGAACTGTGTGGTAGATAACATTGATACTGCGCCCCTTCAGATCTTACCTATGTCAAATGCTTACACTGGATACAAAAAGACATATTTTATCTGATAATTTGATACGAAAATACACATCTCCAGTACCTTTGTCTCAGAAACCCCTGAATGATCAGTTTAACAAAAAACACAGACAAGAATGACAAACATGACCAGGAATAGGGAGGAAAACTGCAGAGAATAGTAACTTCTCAGCTTGGTTTTCTATTATGTAAGAAATACACAGATGGCACTTTTATATTAACTCATGGAAATTACATTAACCACAGAGTTCATAATTATGGTAAATTAATACTATCATGTTGTGTATATTTATACATGGAAAAATGAATTGCAAAATATAAAAACTTCTGAAAAATTACAGATGAGAAAGAGATTTGGGGCAGCCTTGTTTAGAATGAGGAGATACAAAAACCAGAAGCGGAAAAAGAGAAGTTTACAAAAAACAGATACATTTGTCTAACACTCACCAGGAAAGAAAACCCCACAAAATTCTAGTACTGTGCTTCTCTCTCTCAAGACCAAGCTTACCAACACTAGTTCTATTTAATATATTACTTACAGAAATAAATACATCCCTTCAGATGATTTAGTATGGTTGACAGACTTTTGTCTGAGGAACAGCTAATGCATTCAAAGTGTCAAGGAACTCAACCTTAAACCTTTGTCATGGCCATATGGAAGGAATTCCAGAGCAAATGAAATGACAGCTACAGTCCACGAAACAGTAATAGGATTTCCAGTGTTTAGTGTTTCATTATTGCTCACACAATGGCACATTTTCTGTCTCAGTTGTCCTATGACTAGAACAAGACCACGGCATATAGTAGAGATCAAAAGATGACTTTAAACCTATTCTCACCCACCTGATCCGGGAGAAAAAATTATTCCACAGAATTTAAGAGCACCTGCGTGGTGGCGGTAACCAGAGCTGCACAGAGCAGCAATTTGGTATCTCAGGGGTGCAACAGCCTCATGGCAATGCTCCATGCTTCTGAATGCCCTCCACAGCAGAGGCGGAGATGAGGACAGTATTCAGAGCCAACTCAAACTTCAGAGCAGCCTCGATAAAACTGAATCTCGCTATCCCCCAAATGAAAACAAATTAACTTATTCTGACTTCATCCTTTGGAAGGGGGTACAGCAAAACTCAGTTCTGTAGTGGGCACAGGGCAGCTCAAGGGTGCAGACAGGCTGACATGGGTCACAGAGGCATGAGGCGAGGAAAATCTCCCTTTTTCTCTCCTCTCCAACAACGTGCCCCTCCCGTTCCAGTTCCCCCCGCCCCGTCTTCCACCCACTATTTACTTTGGGTTATCTCCACGATGTCCACTTGCCGAGACTTAAGACCTTCTGTGCCTTAGGTAGGTTGCTTATAGTCACATCTTTGCCTCCTCTCTGTAGCAACTGCTCTCCCCACTCTACCCAAGCAGCCCCTACACAAGCTCCTGCACCATCTTCCCATAAGGAAAGGGCGCCCTTCCTGCTGCAAAAGTGGGAATCAAGTTGGGGCACAGCAAAGAAAGAAACAGGTCAGCCCTGAAGAGCTCGGTTTGCTCCACTTGGTTTCACTGGGGCCCTAAGAAGGGATGAAAGTGGCTGCAAGAGGCAGTAAAGGAAAAGAAGTGAAAGATTAGGTATTAGAAACGGAAAGCAATCAGAGTGTTGGGGGGGAGGACGAACAGCAACAGAGCTGAGAGTCATCCCTCCTTTCTAGCAGCAGTCCCCACACATGCTGATGGCCACGCGAGCGGGCAGAAAGCAGGAGCTGCAGGCGGGCAGCTCAGCTAGCGCAGGCATTTGGAGCACCAGTCCTCCTCGCAGGCAGGCAACGGGCCCACAGCTACCGCCGCTGACCCGGGCCACTGCTCGTCCCGCCTGTGCTTCGACCTCCAGTGGTACGGCTCTGCTCAGCACAAGTGTTTTGCTTGCACGGAAGGGCCCCAAAGACATTCAAATCCATTACGTTATCCATTACAAGATGGGCTTATCTTACCTAAGTCAGCTCAAAAGTTGGGTTGGACCCACAAACAGCCCCTTTCCCCCAGCCCAAGCACTGTCACGTTTGTTACATGAAATCATACTGTTCCACTTAGTCCCAATTACAATGTACAATATTAAGTTACAGCACAAGAGAAAAAGTACCTAGTTTTATTAACTATGGATATCAAGGCTTGACATTATGCAATTATGACATTGCTTTGTCCAGACTCTGTGAAGGAGAAAGACCATGTCAGAGAAGTGAAACATTCCCTGCAGGATTTCCAGCGAGTACTCCCAACAGCTCCAGTCTGTGTGAAGCAGTTACCTGATGCCTCCTGGCCTGGAGAAGCAGCCTTACTGTTTTCATAATACAATAAACAGATTTTCTGCTGTGATATAAGCCCATTGAGAGGACAAGTATGTTGTTTCACTGACTCCTTCTGCTAAAGCTCATGTTACTGCAATCTAACTTGGACCTTCATTACTAAAAAAAAAGATGTGTACCTAGGAACAATCACAAGCACATGTTCTTATAAATGTGGCTCCTGCTTCAAATGCCTCCTTACTAATTTTATGTAACCTTCAACGATTTATTTACTGAAAAAGCTGTCCCTTCACTAACACTTACCAGTGCTACTGGTACCAGTACCTACCTAAACCAGACTACAGTCTCTTCAAGAACCATTCAGCATGCAGTTTTTCTTTCCCACCAGTATTACAAAATAATTAAGGGTATTCCCCCTCCTATGCTCTTTTGCAGTATGGGCCTCTTCCACTGATAAAATGGCACAGTGTTAACAGGAATTAGGCACAAAAGGCATGCATATAACTCAGTGGTATTCTTTCTGAAGATGGCCTTTGAGAATTGTATGTCGTATTTCCTAGGGTTTATAGGAAGACTTAGTAAAACAATTTATACTGCAACCCAGTCAGACAGTTTTGTAATTCCTACAACATGGAAGCTCGAGGGAGGCTTCTACGGAGCTGTCACTGTTGAATGAAAGAGTAGCTGACATATAAGAGTAAGTAGTTTTCTGATTTTTTCAAACTCTCTTTAAACCAATCTTTTCCAAACACATGGTTCATAAAATCCCATAGGAACTTCTCTGTCATTTCCTGAAAAATAACTTACTTGGCTTTCCAAGCTAAAAAGCCTCTCCCTTGTCAGCGAAACACTGACTATGGAAATCTAATTTGTAACCAAACCAAGAAGCTACAAGGTCTGACTTGCTTTTGATATTTTTCTTTATTAGCCTTGCAGAGCACAAGTGTTACACAGATGACACCCTTTTAAAATCTCATTGTCGCTGTGGTCAACTATTTGGCTAACTTCCTTAGAATGAAACTTAAGGAAAAATGTGTTGATCTTTTACTGAAAAAGGAAAAAAGTTCCTAACACATGCTAATGCCTACAGTTACACAGACACAAAAAAAATTAGCCTGCTCTGCTCTATTTGTCCATCTGGATCATCTCAATGTCTCTTATCGGAAGTGTTCTACTAATAGAACAACAATGGGCCTTTTTATGGAAAAGATGAACTTTCCAATGAAATAATACATCAGGATAAAATACATGGATATTACAAAAAATAACTGATGGCAAAAGTGTATTTACATGAAACAGATGAATTCTAAGTTTGATGAAAAATAAGGACTCTTCTATTTTGTCACAAAATCCTTTGGAGAGTCTATAAAGAGTCCTCTCACTTCCCAAGGCAGGATGCAACTCCTAGCCACAACGAAAGTGCCCTCATATTGCAGCCAACTAGCTGCAATAAACTCCTTTTTGCAAAAAGCTAGACACAAGACTAAGTTTTTTCCAGAAACTTTAAGTCTATGTTACTTTGTTTGAACTTGTATTTGCTGTCTGGAGAACACCAGGGCCACCTAAGACCTCCAAAGCACAGATGTTTTGTTTACAAACAAAAACATCAAATGGTGTCAAAGAACACATTAAAAAAGTATATATGCAGCAGGGTGATGAGCATTACGCTTCAAAGGAGCTGGCTTTGTACTGTTTCACATTCCATGGTATGTCTACCATGGTATGTGAATTTAGCCTTTTCCTCTGCTAGTGACTAACTATACACATATGAACAGGAAACACAACAGTATTTAGTCAAGTTACAGTATACACAAGCTATTAAAAATCAGCTCCACATTCCTCGTGGTTAGTAAATACCAGAGGAAAGAAATACTGTATATCCACCTTGCATCTTTTCTTACTAGGGTCTCTGCAGTAATCCATCTGAGAAGACTGCTCCTCTTTACCTGTAGTCACAGGAGGTTGCTTTTCCAAATGTCTGTGCAGCTTAGCAAAGATCCTTCACATATTACATTTAAGTATTGGGATCAGCCTGTCTTCAGCCCCAAAATGGAGGATTCAAATGCTGTTTTATTAATAATGAAGATGAGCAGTCAGGATGCATGCAATGTTTTCAGGCACTTCAAGGAGTTAACTCATGCAAATTTTCACTAAATTAGCATTGGTCTGCCTTCCAAAATGGAAACCTAATTACTTCTGCTATTGCATGCCATCTGCATTATTCTTACATGCAACTGACAGCACTATTCAAATATCAGCACTCATTTCTGAAAATAAGAGTAATTGTATCAATTTATCAAAGAATACCATCCTGCTCACCAAAGGCTTCCCTTGCCAGGTTAATCTCTTCTGAATGGTAATTCAAAGTGGGAAGAAGAAGTAAGCTCAAATAGCTGTAAGGCAGTTTCATTTCTTATTGGACTAAGCCTGCTGTGACTGAGACAAGACCTGAAACAGATTACCAGGATGTGGTTATTGGTACATCCAATGGCAGAAAACCAGGTGGTTCTTCATGTGCAAGGAAGGTGGAGAGAATGGGAGCAACAAACTCAGCACAGCTACTGAAGAAAATGCAAGAGCAGCTACCACAAACAGTGCCCCAAAATAACAAAATATTGTGCCCAAACTAAGATTTAAGTCTTTAAGCTTCTGAATTTAAATCCTCTGATAGTCACAGCATGTATGTTGTAGTTGGCTTGGTGGCCACAGTGATCGCAGATATGCCTGAGCCAGATTCAAACTAGTTCAGGTACTGCTGGCAGCATAACAGTAGCAGCAGTGTGGGCAGCACAAGCTGCAAAACTCATGGCAAAGGCTGAACAAAGCCCAGGGCCAAGGGCGATGCTGGCTCTATCCTGGGTACATCTGCAGGAGTTGCAGTCAGCAAGGTGCAGGTGTCCCATAAAAGGGACCAGAGGGAGTGTGAACTTGAGGGGGATGCAGGGTTTGCATTTGACATCAACACAAGGGAAGAACGCAGGGAAGAGAGAAAAATATTTCCTAATTTGCTTTTCTTAGACTTACAGCATAAAACACAGCAAGTAGCTGGATCATAGACACTTCATGCAGAACTGTATTGGTATTAGTGGAAGAGCTAAGGCAGTACAGAATTTGACTCAAACACCCAGGTCTGAGAAAAGGCAACATCTAAACTTCTTATGGATACTACATCCAGTGCAATTATGTCAAGACATTGTATAGGTTCAAAGGCAGTAGAAATACTAATACAAACCAATATCCACAATAATATATATAACTAAAGTATCCTATTAGCAATTTTGTGATAAAAGACTGAATAACCTATCAGAGAACACTGGTTGTACAATTAAATATTTATCATTTCAAAGACAATGAAAATTGATTCAGTGAGAATTATGTTAATTGGCAACTTGCCTCTCCATCACTTGGAAGATAGTGAGGCAAACATCAAGTAATTACATGCCTGCACATGTATTCAGCCAGATAAAGTATTATGTATCCAACACATTTCAGAAAGGTTTTAAGTAAGTTGTTATAAATTGAGCCTGATGCTGGAAACATGGAAATAAAAGTGTGCATACTGCAAACAAAGCGATAGGCAATGGATGACTGAAAATTGTGCTAAATGTTTAATTACTGACTGTTGCTTGAACTGAAGATGACACAATGTACCAATCTCTTCAAATGTTAACTAGAAGCATCAGAGTAAAAAAAGTATCATTCAGAGGTCTAAAAATCTGTGACTGTGTTTTCCTCAAGGAAGAAAAAAATTAAAGACAGAGCCAAGCACAGACTGCCTAAGAACTAACTTGCCTTGAACACTTCAGTAATAAAAGCTAGTAAATTCCTGAACACAGCATTGTGAGGAAACAGTATCCATATACTCATTTTTAGCTGAAATTTGAAAATCACATTTACAGTCCTGGTTCTTGGGTGTAAAAGAAATCATTTACTGTTCTAGAAAATTCTGGATGTTCACCACCTGCAGATACCAACCAAGTCTCCTATTTAAATACATACAGACTTAAACCCCTAAACTCAGTTGGATAAATTCAAAAGTACTATCAAGAAAAAATAAAAAAGATAACAATAAGATGTCATTACAGATACAATGTGATACTTCCATAGATATCACTCCTCCCCTTATTCTGAGGCTTCAAATTTTCTTTTTGCTTTATTAGGAAGTTAGTGAAAACTTCACTTCCATATGCAAACCTCATCAAATCTTGGCATTTTCCTAGTTCTCACCTTTTGTACTGAATAGAAAAACTTTTGCCATTTCTATTCACACAAAACACTGCCATATATAACTTCTTCAAATGTTTTTTTTTTTTGTTACAAGGGCTCTATTATTGGAGTTCCCAGTGCCTCCCTGCAGAAGGAATGTAAACTTTGCTTAGTTTACTTTAAGTTCTTAGTTGCAGCGAAAGTTTATTCTTCTGTGTATTTACAGAAAGTGCCACTTCTCTATTTACGGGGCAGAGAAAATGCAACTTACCTCATCCCGTATGTGTACAAGGTGCCATCTTATCTCCAACTGCCTCAACAAGCAACTGCACATCTTTCTGTACAGCTTCTGTTCCTACTTACCTTTTCTTCCGCCCACATATGTTTTCCACAGGTAAGAAATCTGAAGGGGTAACGAAGGGACATTCACATTCCATCAGCCGATTCCTCACCTTCCTGCTTCACGCTACAGCTTACTCACACTACTGCTATTTTTAATTAACTTCTCAATAACATTTGAAGAGGGCCTGAGATGGAGTTAATTTAATAAAATTTATCATAGGAGTTAACGGCAGTACTAGGATTAATTAGAATAATCTAATATTTTCCATTACAAGACTGTTCTCAGTTACTTACAGTTTTGCCAACCTTTAATTTTTGGGCTTAGATTTTCCATACCAGGTATGTGATTCAGACAGAAAATATTTTTAGAAAGTTACAGCTGAGACAGTCCAAACACATACTTAAAGAAAAATATATTTTACTTTACCCATGCCCAAAAAACCCAAACAAAAACCTGAAACCCAACCCAAAACAAAACCCAAACCATTTCACACAAAATCCCCCAAGACATGGACAAGAAGATGAGGAAGACAGCTAGGAAGCAAATTTGGCCAACCCATAAACTTCTGGAAAAAAGCATAACTCCTAACAAAACTTTGCACAGACTATGTGCATAATGCAGGTTTTCCAATGGCATCAGCACTAATGGTGCTCTGTTACTTGTACAGTGCATCCGTACTGACTGAAGTTTATGTCATCTCCACAAAGTTAGGGAAAATTTCAGGCCTACAGAATGCTTTTCTACGGTTCAGGAGCCACTATGATGTTAGGAAGCAAAAAAAGCCTGGAAGACGGTTTTAAGTTTTTGTAAGATAGAGATGCTGGACAGGAATCTACACTATGGCACAGAGGAACACCACCTGAAAAGACCATGCTGCGTTACCATTAAAATAAGCAGGCCAAGGAAGAGCAGAAGAAGGGCCTTTTAGTTTAAATCACTTGGGCTCCCATAACCTTGAAGGAAACCGACAATTTCATCGTGTATGAATCAGAAACGTATGTCACTGAATTTGCTTGCTGTGAATTTGCTTGCTTTGCCCATTGGTAACGCATGGTATCCCTCTCCCTCCCTTCACTGCTGGTGGTGCAGCTGGATGATAAACACTCAAGCGCCTCTTCGTCTAGAGGTCTATACTAGGGATCTAAAAGCTCCATGTCCACCAGTCATATGTCTGGGGCAGTACCTGTCCAAATGATATATCCCCTTCCCTTTATTCCCATTTGCCTGCTTAGGGGTAAAAAGTAGAAGAAAGGGGAAACCATTAAGAAATAATGGTTGTGAATTTAAGTACTCATAGTGTCATTTAAGCTTTTCACACAATGCAACCCAGCGTCCCTGCGTATACTTACTTGTAGCAGTCTGCCCCATGCTACTTTTCTCCCCTTAGTGTCTGCTTAGCTCAGCATGTGGGACTGACAGTGTCATGGAAACAAATGAGCAAAGGACAATGTCCTTAGGTGCTCTTTCCATGTAAGAACTAAAAACCATTTAAAAAGGGAGGAAAACCATATGTACGGAAAGTATGGCCTTGAAATCAAGGCAAATGGCCACTTTGGAAAATTTAGATCTAAAATCCAAGTATTTCTGCAATGCTGAACAACTTATTTCATGCGTTTTCCTAGGAAAACCTACTTAGAGAACCCACCTGGGAACGATTCAGGGGCCCAAGGTTAAAAGCCCAAGCCCTCAGAGAGACCCAGCAGATGCAGAGCAGAGATGTACACAGACAGCAAACTCATCCCACTTTGCATACTGTTGTATAGGTCCCTATTTCAGGACATGAGAAACTAACCCTGGCACTTACTTGCTTCCTTCTCATTTTGTCAGGAAGGCTTTTCAATAAGGATTGCATGTAAAATGTGGGTGGAAAAAACAAGAAAAACACAAAAACCCACACCATCAAACTTGGCAAGTGCACACACAAGCCCAAATATCTCCTGAAGTCAGCTCCTCCATGCACTACCAGTGCTGGCACCTAGCTGATTTAACATAAGAAGTTGTATTACTTGCAGGGACCACTGTTGTTCTACATGTATATCCAGCATTTCTCAACTCCTCCTTCCAGGGTATATTAAAGAGGTGTAGGAGGAAATAGAAGAGCTATTCCACAAAATGCAGTATTGATTTTTCTACCTGAGGAAAGAGACTCTGAGTGAAAAACACCTCTTTGCTCTTCTACCTCACGAGAGAAGAAAAGTCTCAAAAAAGACATTATCCTGCAAAACCATGAACCACTGCAGAATTTTGCTCTAGCCAGTGTTTTTGGCATACATTGACACTACGTAACTGAAAAATCATCAAATACACTTCAGGTATTCTTGAAATACATAAAAGAAAAAAAGTTATTTTTCCTCAAAACTTCTTAATCACTGCAATTACTAACAAATACTGAATGAAAACAGTGGAGGATTTTTAAGTAGAACAAACTCCTCTACTTATTCTTTAAGACCACAGAAAACAGAGCATTAAAATGTGTAGGTAAAAAACTGCTTGTGTTAAAAGGGTGACATTTTCTTACTCCTGTATTACATGTTAGCTCTGTAAGATCTTGACCATTAATTCTACATGAAATTGTAATGCCCTACTAAAACTGAACATAACATTTCTGACAATAAAGACTGACAGGATTTGTAACTGTCTTAAAGGAAGATATGAAGTATTACTGTAGTTTACAGTGACAAGATAATAGCTATAAAATAATTTCAGAAAAAAACTAGGACTTGAATGGTTTAGGACAGTTGTTGCTTGATGTATGTATTATCCAGTATGTTGGGTTTCAAAAAAGTCTTCCTCCAAGATGTGTCACCACATCAATCTGTAAAATAAATAGCTTGTAAAATTCTACCCATCAGAAATAGAAATAAATATTGTAAAATGTATAATCCTATTTCCAAATCTTTCTCTGCACTGAAAACAACATCAAACATTTCTATCAAATCTCCTTCTATTTTTTTAAAAGATCCAATGGAAAATTACTGCATGCAAAGCTCACTCAGCTTTTCTAGAGAAGTAAGACTATTACCAGATCTAGTGCCAAATCTAGCCTATTTAATGGTTTCATCAGAGAGTCTACATTAGATAAACACTGGAGCTGGGGCCCAGAGAGATGGTGAAGAAAGCTGAAATGTGATAGGACAAGACCCTGTGCAATCTGATCTGTGTTGGCCCTGCTTTGAGCAGGGGTGGGGTGGGGTGGGGGGATGCCTGGATCTCCATGGGCCCCTGCCAACCTAAATGACTCTATGATCCTATGAAAGCTCCTTCCAAGTCAGGAGGAAAAGTAAAAAGAAAAAAAAATTTGCTTTCTTTTCTGTGCTTGTTGTTTGGAAGACAGAAGATCCAGTTATACATTCACAACTCTTCCTCCATCACAAATTTTTACAGTTTTGTGCTATTGAGCCGCAATTTGCCCTTCAGCTTTGCAGAGTAACTACCCTGAAAAGTTAAATTTATTCTGATTTATCAAATTATATCCTCAACCTGTTGTTTCTCTGAAGATCCTGTTGCAATATTTTGAAGAAGGTGGGTGGGATGAGTGATGATGGATATTCCCATTAGCTTCACACTATTTCTCTTCTTAAGAGCCTTTCATCTTTCCCACCAGGTACAGGAAAAAAAAAAAGTCAGGTCCAAAAGTCACTGTTCAAACTGTAATTTATTTACAACTGACAAAATCATTCCTAAATTACAAATAATGCTGGTTTGCACAAAGAACAATTCCAGAGAGCCAGGAGAGAGTCTCAAGCATGCCTCCTCACCTTTGCGGTTCTCAATTTCCTCTGTGACTCCAGCAGTGCTTTCTTACACATTCATTATTTCCATTCCGAACTAGGATAATATTAGCTTTTACGGGTACCGCAAACAAGAAATTTCTCAGATTGCTGGTGATCTAATAGTGTCTTCTTTGTTGTTATCACTGAACAGTGTAGCACACTGCCTCAAAAAAAGTTCAAAAGCTAACTAGCAACCACAAGCACTCTCTGTATGTCATAAAAGTTGCTGGATTCATGAAGCAGTTTATCAGATTACCAACATGTATTAATCATGCATTTAAAATTACATAATGATTAATACATGTATATAACACAATGAAAGTTACTATTTAAATTTGATCTTATGTGATTAGGACTTAAGGTGAAGTTTCTAGTAAGAGAAGATCAATGCTTTTCTATGTTCAGAAGCCTTCAAACCAACAATGCATGTTCAATGAAACATACTGAAAATAGAAAATTCAGCAGCAATTTACAGTAAAATGAATTTACTATTCAATAAATAATCTGTATAAATTTACATAAGCAAAACTCTCTTTTTCCGTGTTTATTGAAATTGGTCCACAGAGTCATAAAATCACAGGATCTATGCTCTACTGATGCACACTGATCCAAATCTCACAAAATGATTCAAGCAAGACATGTGCCCAATTCTGTGAATATGTCCTAAAAAGCAGCAGAAGAAAGCATAATGCTGTCAAAGCAAACTATTATTAAATGTGTAGCATGTAAGTGGGACTGTACTGTTGGGTAAAAGTAAGGTTCTCCAAAAATGCTGAAGATATTAAAATAACCTTTCTTAGGCACAGTGCCTATTCAGAGGACAACTGAAGCAAAGCCCAATCTCAAAACACTACAGAAGACGCAAAGGTACCCGAATGATCATTATCAACAAAACAGCTCAGTTACTACATGAAAAGGGAAAGCATGTGGAGGCAGAACAGTAAATAAACCTGCTTTAAAACACAAATCTTGCAAGCACAATACACTGCAAGATCTGTATATATTTTAAAGTTGTTTGTTTTTTTCTTAAATTTTAAGGTAGCACAGAGCACCCATTTATTAAATGAGCACACTGCGCTAATAAATAAATAAATAAGTAGATTTCCTGCCTGTAAGAGAGGCATTTAAAATATTCAACATATCAGGAATAGAAGTCTGAAAATAGTTTTCATGGTTTTGCTTGTTCTTGAAATGGGAATTCAAATGCCTTAAATTTTTGGTGAAAAGTCCCAGTAACGACTAAACAATGACCCAATACCTTCTCTCTTCTACCCCCTTCATACAAGTTGGCTCACAGAGCTGTCATACCAGCCTCAACAAACATTCTTCCACAGATTATCGTCCAGTCTAAAATAAGAACTTAAAACATGCTTCCTCTTTCCCCCACCTCCCATCTCAAGGTATTTTAATCAGTGAAAAGTTGTACTTTCTAGACTTTTTGTTAATGCTAAGAAAAGAGAGGTTCTCTGACTGAAAAAAACCTCAAGTGACTTGCTTCCAAATCAGATTTGTACTGTCCCCTCTCAAGACACCTATTTACATGAAATCTCTTATAGTTTCTCAGCCTGTATAAAATGCAGATGCCACTGCACATCAGGCATGTGTTTGCCTCTTTGCACAGACAGTCCAAAACAGTTTTCCTGATCTGTTTCAACTTGAAATGTTGTCAATATATAGATTGTCTTGCTTTCTAATTCAGTGAAAAATCTAGTTTTCCATTAGTCTCTGCCTTTCTAATTTTCGATACAGCTTTACTAAATGTAATTATTAAAGGCAGATTCAAGAAAGCAATTACTGAGCTACTGGTTTGTATCTCTGAAGTCTTAATAAGGAACAAGAAGTTGAAGTGACAGAAAGACTGCAAAAGCTGTAAATAAAAAAAAAAAACAACCAACAAACAAACCTGGCTATGTGTTTACTTTAATATATGTAATACAAAGAGAAAAATCAGACTGGTATGGAAAATTGCTATGATCAGTATATGTCTGGGGTGACCACACAACTCCCTGTTGTCACAAATTAGTTTTAATCTTTATATCACTGTGCAGTGTATTAGGATTGCAAGTGTATTTCACAACTGTTGCAGAAATAGCTCTAGAAAGCATTTTAAAAATATCATACATAGAGCGGGACTGTGAACAATGGGAAAGCGGCACTTTAGCTCTTCATTTGGGGACTTTCGATGTATTCTGGACGTTAAAAGATTTGGAGGGGTTATACTGGACTATGAGATACCTAATTTCACTTGCCAGTACAAGCAACCAAGTATTCAAAGTAAAATAAAGGTGCTTTTGGAAAAAAAATAATTAATAGGTAGAAAATACACAGTAGATTGTTTTAAACCTAAAAAGTATCCTAAAGCACAGGACAGCACTAGGTTGCAGCAGAGCCTCTTGCTATATTCCAGAGAATTTCAATAACCATTCTCAAGATTTGAGTCCAGACACACAAGACTGCAGCTAGAATATTTTCCTTCTGTGTAATGAATTCCCCCATCCCACAAGTCGATCACCTCCCTTTCTCCCCCACATAAAAGTGGGTAATATCCTGGCCACAATGAAGTCAGTAACAAGTCCCGCTTAACAGCTACACCTTGACACCACTCTGGTTTTGTGACAATTATTCTACACACACTAACTTTGTTGTAAAACCATTTTGGTCATTTTAGGTATCAGAAAGAGTGACGTTTCTCATTTGCAAGGCAACACTACTGGCTCTAAGTGAGTTCATAAGCCAAATTAGAAATCAACTCAAAATAATTTTCTCATTTAAACTAAACATCAGCCTACACAGAGCTCTCCAGCAGCCTCCCTGTCATCACAATAGTTCATCATACGCAGTAAATTAAGTCAAGTGTACTAGCAAAGTAGCAATTAATGACTTAGCATCACCTACTTTACTCTCCATTGTACGCATTACATACGTGTAACAGCAGATGAGCACCTAGCCATTCCTTGTATACAACACAAAGTTAAGTTGCACCAAATAATTACCAATATAAAAGAAAAGTAGAGGTAAGACCTGCTGTCTGAGAAAATAGGGAATACAATTACAGTGGTTTTTCTTCACTCTTGGCTATTCTTAACCAAGATTCATGCCCCTCTAAAGAAAGTTGGTCTAAGTTTTCCAGCTGAGGACAACTATTTGAAAGGGCTGTAGAAAATCCCTTAAGAGATGCAGAGGCGACCAGAAGTCAAGGGAAATCGTGACCCCTGCTCTTCAGACCAGGCCTTGCAGCTGGGACATCGTGGTACACATAGGCAGCACAACAAGTGACTGGTGAGGACCAAATCTCCAGTACGTAAGCACTGGCCACATGGCACACACCCGAAGCCTGTAGCAGTGGAAGCACAGTACCAAATCTGAGGGCTCTTGAGCTTTTCTTCATAAAAATCATGCTTCACTGTAATGGTACTATGGTAGTGAAGACTCAACTGGATATGACAGAGAGGTAGCTTCATTATACACCTGTATACACAAGCACCCACCATCACACAAAGACATCACCTCTACCTTCTCAGCAGTTTTGCCAGTGGCCAGGAAAGCAGGGTGGAGGGCAACCTAGTATCAGTGAGATTGCTATTGTAAGTAGACTAGAGTACAGATCTCTTTGTTAATACATCACCAGGTGTTAATTTAGATTACTAAAACCATGGATTTTTTAGAAACATATTTCATTTTACTAATGTATTTACTTTCTCTTCAAAATCACAACTTCCACATTTTCCGTCATGCCGTAGCAAATATGGTAAAGATGTCTATGCTGCATAGGAAAGATTAAACCAACCCTCACGATGAAAAGCCAAATACCATGCTCCTGTTCAAACAGCTTAAATGTTTATCTAGCCCCAGTGATCTATTACAGAAACTTCCTCTCCTCCCAGAAAACTGTGGTCTGGAACTTGCGTTGTAAACTCCTTATGGCAAAACTGGAGCAAGAGTCTGTTCCACAGTGTGAGACCCATAATACAGCAACCATAAATGAAATACTGAATAGTACTAACCTCTCTTCTCTTTGTACTAACTCCTATGACAGTTGATCCTCACTGGAATCATGAAGTATAACCAAAAAAATTCAAATTAGAAAAATATTGCACATTTCAGCTACAATTCCCCACCCCACTATGGAATGTAATTGTTTTCTTCTTTACTCCCCTATTATCAATTTTGAAAGTTTTTTTAAGTTTCTTCACAAACGAAAAAAACCCCTCCATTTCTTGATTCTGTGGTGAAATATTGAAGAATTGAATTCTCTGATGCTTTGAAAGAGTATGCTAGCAAAATAGACATTTTACCAATTGTACACTGACTAGGAGAACATTTACAATATTTATTTAATCTTCCTTCATTTTAAGAGCAAGTAGGGCCCAAGACTGAGTATTAAAAGACAAGAATAAAATAAGAGGTAACTTGTAAGTGAGCCATTTAAAACACCGTGTTCAGAGCTGTCCTGTAATATAAAAAGCCTTTTTTTTCTTCTTCAGTATTTTTGAATGATTTGACTTGTACAAGCCACAGTCATTTTGTTGCATGCTTATGGAAAATGAAAAATCTTGTCTGTAGCAATATCAAATCATTTATACACAGCAGACATCAGCTGTCATTTGTCTGTCCCAGCAGTACAACCCCTCCTACACTTCTCTCTTCAGTCTAGGTGAGCTGTCAAGTTTCTAGTTTCTGACGTGTATTTACATCATTCAATGACATCTGACAGTAGTGAAAGGCCACAGAAAACTGCTTATTGATCAGAGCAAAACTAGTTGACGGAACAGATGAGGTTGTATCACAGAAACGCAGCCACACTCAGGTGATGACATTTTGCTCCCTTGTATACAAGTGCTTAATGGAATACAACTTCATTATATCATGCCACTAGTGCTTAAAGAATTGCACAGTTCTCATGAGTGTTTTGTCTATGCGGTGATGAGGACAATCTATTCGTACTGGTACCAATGTATTACTAACCTGTTTTGCTCATGAACACTTGCAAACTACCAGCCAATGTGTCCTGATGAATATACTAAGAGACACTGAAGACTCAATCTTGCCAAAATCTAATTGAGCTGACCTTTTAAAAAAAGATGGAATTACCATTTAGGGAGCCAGATCTACTCGAGATTTAGTTCTGCAGAATTCTGTGCTGCTTAGTAAAGACATTTTAAATGACCATTTTTATGCTTGGGACTGGTACAGTTTCCTAATGGAAGTGATAACTGATCATTAGTATTTCAGAGGTTATTATATCAACTTGCAGGAGAGTCTTTCAAACTGTATTGATTTAAATGCTGAAGAGTTCTTGGGCAGAGGGTCTCCCTACAAACTGCCCTGCAGCTAAAATATTAATTTTCTTATTTTCATTACTTTCTTCTTTTTGTTATCTTGAGTAGAAAACTACATCAGTGGAAACTCATTTTACACAGAGGAACCTGTGAGGATATAATTACAGTATACAGCCATTCGTTACAGAATCTATGTTTGCATTAGCAGTCTAACTGGAAAACTCGAAGCATTTTTAGCACCTAGTAAACTGCAGTGATTCAAAAAAGCCAGCATGTTACAAAAAGTACTTGAATAACTTGAAATCATGAAACTTCTAGGGGTACACTGATCACAGCACAGACCTCAGAAGAACTTGCTTTCCATTTCATATCTTACAGCAGACAGGAGCAGTTGGTCTCTGTTTCAAAGAAAAAATATCCAGACGGGGAAAAGATGCTGATGGTCCAAAAGTCGCTCTTCACAATGGGGAAGTGTTGCTCAGCTTTTCTAAGTTAAGCCTTGCATTCAGGTTAACTACTTATAATTGAAACAGTTTTCAGATTCAAAACAATACTGTTGGCCACCTCAGACACTCAGAAAATTCCTTCCATTTCAAGGGGGAAGAGATAAAAGACTCAGTTCTCAGAGAAGGCCTTTCCTATCCTTTGACCTAGACAAGCAGCATGAGACCAGAGGTTGACTAAATCAAGTCCTACATAACTAAAGAAATCCAAGCTTTAAAAATAACAGAGAAATGCAGGTGAATAATGTCTTAAGCAGAGCACATTTTTTGCTATTTCTCTGTAGAAACAACATGGACTATCACATACGACTTACAACAAAGGAAAAAAACGACAGCAGTCTTGCTATTTTCAGTTCAGATGTATCACTGAAACTTCTTTCAGGCAAAAAGAGTAACTGTTAGAAGTGTCTTGTTCTTTTCTTGGTGTTTTTGTAACACACTTGCAAGAAGTCTAGAAGAATTTTGCTTTCAGACTGAAAAAGACCTTGGGGTAAATCGAGATTTTCAGCGGTCATCTGGCTAAGTTTGGATCAAGTTTCAGGTAGACAGCAATTACTTTTCCCACTCTAATAAAATCCCACTCCAATAAAGCTTCCCAATTTCTATTAAAAAAAGAAAGAAAGAAAGAAAGCAGCAGCACAACAGTTACAAGACTGAATTTATTTTATTAACTCTGGCAAAACACTTTTCCCCCCCTTTGTTTTTTTTTCTTAGAAGCAGATGAATTGATCTCACTGAAACCTAAGAAGAATTTCAATGTGTACTAATTACTTGCGATGGAAGATTTCAGCCCAGAAGCCAATATTTACAATGATTCAGGAAAATGAAACCAAGGACTTGATCTTACCAAATGGCTTTCAAAAATGTCTTCAATGCTTTTCCACAGCTAGCTTGGTATACATCTGACAGAAACTGTGTCAACCATACTATGGTTAGCTGTCAGCATTTGTTTGCACATACACAAAATCATGCATTTTTAATATGTACAGATCTAAGAGGAAAACAGAAGATAAAGAAACAGTCACACATTCAATGTCTGTGATGCCAAATGTCCGAAAAGTGAACTCTCTGTAATCTTCTTGAAGTTAGTGGGAAGGGAAGAAGTACTCCAGACAAGGGACAGTATAGATGTAATGCTATTTTATGTATATTCAAGAAACTTATTTTAGCACTGACTTTTTTTTTAAACAAAGAAAATCAAGACAAAGAAGTGTTCTGCATTCTGCCATAAAATCCTTTATTACATAAACTTTTACTCATAAGAACTCAAAATTATCAGGAAGAATATCTTTAGAAAAGAAGTTGCAGACAAATTACATTTTGTCCTTTCCAAGTCTGGTTCTTGTACTCTGTGCTTATGCAGAAAACAGGAAATTCTCTTCATCTCAGTTGTCTGATATGCATAAATATCTGGGCTCAAAGCCTTGACACTGATACTGATGATGGCAGCAATTCATAACCAGTTATGAAAAAAACAAAAAACACAAGTGAACCTACTTTTAAATGAACCCTGGATCTAGAACTGTTTGCTTTATTTGAAGTGCAAAGGATCTAACCAAAGCACAAGAAACATCTCTCTTCATTCAATGAAGTTAATCTATTTTGAGTCACCCTGAAAATCAAGGATACACTACTTGGTATCAATCATTCGCAAGTTTTGCTGGACATATGTTGGAGTGAGTTCTCTCAGGAAAAGCAAGAAGCCATGCATTTCCACTGCAACAGAATAGAAGCTAAAAGGACTGGAAAGAGAGACTGTATGACAGGCTGCTGACATATGGATGCATAGAGGACATGGAGAATTTGAAAGTGAATTATAATAAACACACTTTGCTCTTTCAATCTTTAGATAACATAAAATTACTTTCACATCAGATGATGTTACTACTTAATTCCTTTCAGATTCAGCTTTTATTTTCCTAAAGCAGATCCTAACTGCAACATGCAGTAATCTAAATTATTTGCTCATATTTAGGGATTATTTTAATATTCCTTTATTACCTTACACAAAAACCATCAAAGGCATTTCTTTCCATTTTAGAAGAGACAGAAGACTTTTTCTTCCCTGTGAATAATTCACAGAAAGGCTACATCACTGCATCTGACTTCAAAAGAACAGAAACTGACTCTTTATGACAGGGATATATGAACTGGGTAAATGCCCAAGCCATTGCTCAAAGCATGCCTGTAGCAGTATCATCCTTTCTTTCTAGACAGGCACACTAAGCTGAAGCAATGACTTTTCTGTTTTCCTAGTTAAACTCAATGGAGTTAAAGTCAAAGTCAAAAGAAAAACTAATATTTTGATTCATTATGCATTGGAGGCATCTTTCTTTGTAGTGGATAAGTATAGATTTTAGCCCCATAGGCTATTGCCTTATAAAAGGTTTACAATAAACCAAGAACCTATCATTTTTAAAAGGAATCCTGAAAGACTAAGAAAAACAAGTGCATGTAGTCACAAACACTTAACAGTGTTTACAAATTTGCAGTAATTTACAGTTCTCTCTCCTCTGTCTTGAATCCCAAAGCATAAGACACTACAAACTGCATCATATAACCAGATCTTCCCACTGGAAAACACATCTCTTAAGAGAGCTCCTTTGAGCAAGGATTCATCGTTGCACTGACGACACATCATTCAAAAGGGTTCCACACTGAGGATCTATGACAACTTCTGCAGTGCACTTCATGTCACTTTTTGCTCCCTCCTCCAGCTTCACTCCTCTTACTCTGCTCCTCGGCAAAATGACCAATTTGTGTTCTGTACCAAATTCAGTGTACATGCAGTAACTTCCAAAATGAATACAACATTTATTACTGTACAATGTAACAAGTCTTTTCACCCTGCCCAGGTGGCTCGACTGTTAGCAACTCTCAGTTATACTACTAACTGCTTGGGCCTGTGAACTGTTTTTATTTTTTTTACTAATTTTTACTTTTTTAAAGTTAAGTTTTAAGGTTTTTACGTTAAATACAAGTACACCTGAAAATGAGATTGAGTTTTAAAAAGGTACATCTGTGATTTAAGAAAAAAAAAGCCTATATAGAATCAAAATTTAAAAGGTATGTACAGAAAAGCAGTACCTAAATTAAAAAAGAATCACAGGTTCATTTAAAACCACAGAAACATTGTTTTAGTCAATAAAGTGATAAAATATTTTTATCTTCTCAGATCCTGGAACCTGTTCCCTTCATCTGGTCTGAACATGCAAGTTTGGGATCTTGTCAACATACTTCAAAAACCATTCTTTGGATATATTTGGAAGAGAGATGAGTGTATTTTCCCCTCATAGATGAAGAAGCAAAAGGATTTATCTTCTTTTTTTTTTTCTTCTGGTATCTCTTTCACCAAGTTGCTGTTTGAAAGTGTAGTTCAGTATGCTGACATTTTATCATATTCCTAATTCACATGAAAACCCTGAAGTCTCCTGGAAAGCCTTATTTCAATCTACCTCAGAAAGGACAGCTTTTCTGAAGAATAAAATTGCAAGAAGTAATACAATTAATCACTAAGTAATACAACAATCATTTGCCCTATCCAAATACTCCCTTTTAAAAAACCCATACTATAATCTCCCAATTAGCACTACTCATTTATCATCAACCATCAGAATAAATCTTATGTAGGTCATGTTAAGTAGTACATGCTATGGTAACTATTAGTGTTACCTAACTGAAAGTAATAGTCTCAGTTGCTATCATGTTAGCTACATACCATTAACTTGAGCTTAACTTGAGCCACTGCAGAATTTTGCTACATACACATCTACTGAAGAGGTAGAAATATTCACATGTTTAATTTTTTAAGGTTTTGATAAACATAATAGAAGATAATAATGTATTTGAAATGAAAAGGAGAGCAACTTTTTGTTTCAAAGATCAGTTTTGAAGAAATAAAGGCTACATATAAAGGTGTTGAAATAGGTTAGGCTTAGATGACCAGAACAACCACTACACCTGGGGGCAGAGAGAATCAAGAAAAGCTGTGATTCACTTATGCAACAATGAGTTCACTGGACATGCAGAGAACAAACATTAGAAGAAGGAAAAACAAGTAGTCTAATGTTACACTAAAAAATACACTGAAGCTGAAGTTATTCTGTTAATTCAAATAAGATTTGTTGAAAAGATGCTCATAGCTTTTTATCACACGATTACTGAATTTCTTATTCTATTCTGATCAAAAACATATCATAGTCATTTGAAGACATTGCTCTGATTGTAAGATACCACTTTTTAGACTACTTAATCAAGCAAAATATCATTTTTATAAAATAAAAATACAAGGAAAAGATTGATACTCTTTTTCACCACTTGTTTCTCCACCATTCCCTCTCTCCCATACTATACAACTCTTAGTAAAGAGATGACAGTTAAGGAAAGGAATAAACAAAGATATTCTTTATTATAATGCACAAATTACCAATATAACTAGAATTTCAATCAATTCACTGAAAAAGGAAGAAAGACACACACTTGTGCAGATCTTTGGTTCTCTGATCAGAGCGGAATGTGTGCAAAAGTGATCAGCACAAGTTTTCAGATCCCACTCATCAATCAAATTAAGCAAATCTCAGCACACACAGCAAAATAAGCAATGCTGCTGCCTACTGTCTTGCTATTACCTCTTTCTGCTCCCATCTGCTGTTGTACCAGTATTACAGAAATTAATCACTTCATTCTTACAGGCAGCCTCTGAAGCAAAGACTATGAGCATTCCAAATAGGCTCTTATTCTCTGTATCAGTTTCACCTGACTCCACATGGTTCTGAAGCAAACTACCAGACCACTGTGACTTGCCTGAATCAGGCACTGAACTCTCAGGTCCTACATCTCAGCTAGGGCACCAGACTGGGGTGGTTTCTTCTGGAAAACAGGGCTTTCTCCACAGACCACTTAGAGTGAAGATTTTCAGTGGCTTCAAAATATTTTCAAATAAGGCTCAAGATCCATATGTGAGCTCCTGAAGGCACAGCTGTGGCACAGAATAACACATGTACAGAAATAACACATGTACTGCAATTAGTCTGGAAGAGGAGATCATGGGAAGGATATGAAAATAAACAGCACAGCTAGTTCCATCTAATTATGTGCAATAGATCCCTCATTAAGAAATCTCAGTAATGAAAGTATTACAAACAACAAATATCAGTCTTCATACTTAATTTAAAACTGGATAAATGCCCCATTTAAGAAAGGATTAAGATGCTTATATCCTTTCATCTTTCTTCAATCTTATATAGAAAGTATTTCAAATCCTAAGATATAGATTTTAGGGGAGGGCAGGAGGGAAGGAGATCTTTCACAACATTGCCACTACAGAAAAACAGGAAACAGATGGATCTCATATATTGGTTCAAAGTAACTATATTGATTATCAACCAGTTGCACAATAAACTACCCTACTTAGAAAGGCAGGATATTACCAGCCATCTATTTCATTTAATAAATGCATATTTTAGAAGGAAAAACATGCTTGGTATCTTTCCACTAGGCTTGTTACAATGGCCTTAAAGTTTGGGGTTTTGAGTGAAATGGAAGAAAACATTACTGAAGCTTTTATGTGGCCCATCAATCTGCCTCACCAGACTTTCCAGCCTCTTTTACTGTGTTAGGGCATGGATATACAGCAGCTCCAACCGGAACCACTTTCTTTTCAGCACACTCTGTTTTTCAGCAAGCTGAAAAGACTCTCTCAAAGTCAGACCCTCCTGAAACTGTATCATTAGACATCCAGACTCTGACATATCCATGCTTCGCAGTTAGCTTATAAAATGTTAACTATCATAAATGTTTTGGACAGATACTCCCAACTTAAAGACAACAGAATAATACAATAAATAATGAGTACAAATTTTGTCTAGGATTTATTATTTACAAGTGTGCTAGCGTATGCAATTAAAAAAAGTAATTAAAATGACTTACATATTTCCTAAATTCAATGCATAGAGTGACCCCTACTGGCCTGCTAGGCACCCCAGCAAAGATACAGACAAAACCCATCACTTTAAGGAGCGAACCTGAGCTAACTTACATGGACAATCCTCAGATAAAGAGCATGCATACTTTATTCAAGTTACAAAATGACTAATACTAATAAGTAAGTAGAGGCAAAAATACTCCAGTGCATTCTATGGACTTTTAAACATTCATTCTTCTTGTTACTATAAATAACAAAATAACCAAGTGAACAGCTTGTAAAGAACACTTAACATATACCAGTATCTATAGCTGGGAGCCACATTATTATGAAGAGTTTCAATTTTTTCAAAAAATTTTCTTAAAAAACACCCAGGAGAAACAAACATCAGTCTACTAGAGATTTTAAATGAGAAAAATGCATACTTCCTGTACTTTCCCAATTAAACATGAATAGCAACTATGACAATAAGCCCCCATGAATGAGACTGTGCTTGCTACTCTTTTATTTTATACATGAAAAGCAAGGTCAAAAAAGTATCTAATTATTTGTCTAAATACTGTCTGCTTTAATACACAGCTAACTAATAAGCCAGGTAAGCAATAATGTGCTCTGTAATACACACACTTTATCACCTAATACACTATTTTATTAATTTAAACAATTAATGTTGTAGGAGAATCAAGATCTTAACACTAATACGAGTACACTCACAGATTAATAAAACAAGAGTATGGCTGTTTATTTGAAATACTGAATGTTCCCTTATTTTTTATAAATATATATATTACACACACACACACATACATACACTTACATGTGAAATCAGTACCCAGCTAGGATCAACAACTAGAAAGCAGCAAAGCTTATGCTACATGTGAATTCCAAGTGCATTTCTTTGACCATTGGGCTTTTTAATCACAAACATATGATTACAACATAAAGCATGCAGGAGATTGACCAAACAAAGCAAACATTTGCTTCTGACTTCATTTCAGCCAGGATTAATTACAAGAATCTAGTAAGAGAAAGCAGTGCAAATTCCCACTCCTGAAGGAAACCTTTGCTTAGAAAGCTGAAGCAACAGAAGTCCACTCCTCTCTCTGCTTCACAACCCCTGCAAATTAAAAGGAATATTCTGTAGCGACTGCAAGTTTCCACTGCGTCTAAACCAAGTCAGTCCAGTGTTGCTCAATATATGCTCATACACAGAGTTTACAAAAACATTCCTTGTCCCAGCTGCTCAGAAGTCGCTGGAACTCGGAGGCAGAACCTGGACCTTGGAGATTATCCATGGTCATCAGCCGGCTGGCCTACGCCCTGCCTCTTCTGACCACTAGTCGAAGTTGTTGAAGCGAACAATTACAGCCAGAAGTTATTTTTAAAATGCATTCAACCAGTTCTAACTTAGCACACCAAATCCCTAGAGCCTTCAACAGGAGCTCAACATTTTATAGAGATTTTATTTTTGGGAGCCATATTTAAATATTTACAATGTTACACAAAGGAGAATAAAAGAAAAAAAAC
This sequence comes from Astur gentilis, assembly GCF_929443795.1. Lineage (NCBI taxonomy): Eukaryota > Metazoa > Chordata > Aves > Accipitriformes > Accipitridae > Astur > Astur gentilis. The sequence continues at coordinate 21,928,285 of NC_064919.1, read as the reverse complement.
AGTGACATGCTATAAAACATTTAAGAAGCCTGTAACTTGGCCTTCCCCCCCCCGAAAAACCCCATACAGTGAACTTTGCTACTGTTTTCACTGAAATACTGAATACTACAACATCCACTGTAAAAGTATAAACTTAGACATTATTACGTCAAAAAAAAATACAACAAAAGTTCACTGAGATTAAAAGTCAAGCACTCCAAAGTCAGGGAATTAATGAAATAATGCTGTCCATGTAAAACTTAATCAATCCCTTTGGGCTTAATGCCTCAAGAGATAATTAAAAACTTGTTTCTCAAGGTCTTGGCGCTATTCAGTGAGCAAGTGTTCTAGCATTGTTGTGGTCAGTCTTGCTCATGTTTAATCCCAGACCTTCTAAGTGCCATCTAAACACAAAACTGAGCCAAACACCAAGCTGAGTGGTGCAGCTGATTCACTAGAGGGATGGGATGCCATCCAGAGGGACCTTGACAGGCTTGAGAGGTGCTCCTGTGTGAACTTCATGAAGTTCAACAAGGCCAAGCACAAGGTCCTGTACCTGGGTCAGGGCAACCCCCTGTATCAATACAGGCTGGGGGGATGAAGGGATTGAGAGCGGCCCTGCAGAGAAGGACTTGGGTATACCGGCGGATGAAAAGCTGGACATGAGCCAGCAATGTGTGCTCGCAACCCAGAAAGCCAACCGTATCCTGGGCTGCATCAAAAGAAGGGTGGCCAGCAGGTTGAGGGATTCTCCCCTCTACTCTGCTCTCATGAGATCCCACTTGGAAGTAATGAATCCTGCTCTGGGGACCTCAGTAGAAGAAAGACATGGACCTGCTGGAGCAGGTCCAGAGGAGGGCCACAAAAATTATGAGAGGGTTGGAGCACCTCTCCTACGAAGACAGGCTGAGAGAGTTGGAGTTTTTCAGCCTGGACAAGAGAAGGCTCCAGGGAGACATTATTGTGGCCTTTCGATATATAAAGGAGGCCTATAAGAAAGATGGAGAGAGACTTTTTAATAGAGCCTGTAGTGACAGGAGAAGTGGCAATGGTTTTAAACTAAAAGATGGGAGATTTGATTGGAGCTAAGGAAGAATTTTTTTATGATGAGGGTGGTAAGACCCTGGAACAGGCTGCCTAGGGAATTGGTAGATGTCCTATCACTGGAAGTGCTAAAGGTGAGGTTGGATCTAATCAGCAACCTGATCTAGTGAAAGATTTCTCTGCCCGTGGCAGGGGTTGGACTAGATGTTTTTATAGGTCCCTTTCCAACCCAAACCATTCTATGTTTCTATGAAAGGGGACTTTTTACACTTCCAAGCTCTCTACACCAAGAGAAGGGCCCCAAGTCTGTTAGAAACTCAGATTCCCTCTCTGTGGTAGTAGAAAGTAACACAATGCCAAAGGTATTGCCAAGTCAGCTTCAGTACCAGACATACTACTACGTCAGTAGGCTGCTCTGATCAAACTACAGCTTTTTATCTGTATTAGTTTCAAAGCCCTGATCTCTGTACAGCAGTGTAATGCCGCAGTGTGACAGCATGGGTGTAAGAGCATATTTCGCTGACTTGGGGATTTCCATACTCAACTCCTTCTCAGAGTATGATCTCATGACACTTTGTCTCTTTTGCCCCCTGCTAGTGGCTGGGCAGTCTGTGCACCTACTGAGCTTTCAGGTTAAAACCACTCATGAGGACATTAGTCAGTAATCAAAGTTAAACCTTCTGTCTCCAGGGCTTGGGTGATCCAGCAGTGAGGCCTCCAAAAGGTTGACAGTCAGTGTATGTCAGCCGTCAGATAGGTTACCTGGCTACTAACTTGCCGTTGCTGGGGAATGATAGATTAGTCCCCAATGCTCTTCTGCAATTCTGCTCATGATTCGTAAACGGAATCATGTTTTACTATCTACAAACTAGAAATTAAGAACTGTTGTAATGCAGGAGGTAAACATGGGTTTGTAACTGGGGACTGAGTAAACGTTGGCTCATGTTGCCTACTTATCACACTGCCCACCACAATCTCACCCTGCTACCTTAAGAATTATAGAAATTGTCTGCCTCTGTCATGAGGAATAAAAAATTTTCACTAGAATCGTATTCCTTGTTAGTGACCATGATTCTTGCATACTAGGGATTTTTAAATCAGTTAGCATCAAACATCTGCTAAGCAGTGAAATACAAGGGGTTTATATTTAGTGTTCAGCACAGAGGCACATCACCAAACTGCTGTACACCTTGTATTTTGTACCAAGTCTTCTGTTTTAAGGTATTACTCTCGCACAAGCTGCAGAAGATTCTTTGATCATTTCCTTGGTGTTAAGGGCAAAAAGCTACATCTAAACACCAGCAATAAATGAATTACATACATCAAGAATTAAGTCAAGCTAACGTATCTGTAGATGCCTCTGGCTAAAAAAGAGCAAGAGAGGACCAGAGTAGCATATGGCAGAGCATTATTGTATTGCCTTGCTCTGTCTGCAACTTTTGGCAAAATATACAGTCTGTGACAATGGAGCCCATCAGTGCCTGACAGAAAGCACATGCCAACAAGCACACAAGAACTTTACTGAGTCATCATGTAATGCCTCCTGCACCAGGGCAGAGACAAGGTCTGCGTTACTAGTGAACATGCAAGAAACATCAGGAAAAGGAGATGACAGTGATCTTTGAGTACCAAAGCTCACTGACAAGCAGCAGTTCATCCCACAAAGTTAAAAATATGTGCTTGACTAATTCATTAACCAAATACAAGATTAGGTGATACCTACAAGTTCTGCAGATAAAGGTATATAACTTGGCAACAATGGTTGCCCTACAAATCCCCCTGAAATACTCTTTTAAAAAATACAATTCTTTGATCAGGTCCTGAAAATATTACAAAGTGGCACAAACTGCTTGGCCATTGTTCTGTTATCTCTGTCATTAGTAAACCTGAAGAGCCTTCTAACTTTTCAAACTTGCACAGTCTACCTTCATGCCTCTTCAGATGAGACAGGACTGACGTGGAACATGTCTGTGCTCTTCAGCTGTTAACTCTGGGAATGGCACCTGCATGGCTTTCCTCTCCTTACAAAAATGTGCCTGTCTCCTTTTTTTAACAGACAGATGAGGACAAAGGGCTGGACTGGGGTTGGGAGACCCAGAGCTCTGATCAGGATTCCTGTCACTTCTGTACCTGTGCTGCTTTCTGCCTCATAGCTAAGCCACCAATCTAGCCACCTCTTAATAAGCTACCCATATAGCAGTTTAAACATATAGAAAGATTTTGTTTTATGGCAGATATTACACTCAGGAAGAGGTGTCCTGAGTAAGAGTGGGACTGAATTTTTGCAGTTTCTTGACTAGCTTATACAGGGAGATGTTGTCCCTAATGCTCTTTCTGCACCTCCCTTCATTGCTACATGCATTTACAGTTATGGAAACAGATACTAGTGGTCCAATTCTGAAGTACTAAAGATACATACTGAACACAAATGCTTTACTGAATAATATTAGCAGTGTTTTGAAAAAACAAAAAAACCCTCATGTAACAAGTCTGCTCGAAGCACTGCTGTCATCTCAAAATATAAAGCTGGGAGCAGAAAACAATGATTACCTCCCAGGAAGACCTTGCAAAAGGCTCTCTTGAGCAAACTAACAAATGATGTTTCTTCTCCTGCATGCAGAGACAGAGATGAAGAAGCTCACGATTGTTTCAGCAACTGTTCCACTATGGGATGCTTCTACAGTTCCCAGGAGAAGAGAACAGAGCTACTTTGGGTGAACTCTCAAGAGTTTTAGAAAGCCACAAAATTATAAGTAATAAGAGGTTAGGGAATGGATATAAGTAAAATTTTTTAAATAATGCAAAGGACAATTGCTGAGTGTCAAGGGAGGCTCACAAAAAGAAGCTTGAGGAAGGCTTGCTGGGAGATGGCCAGCTGGGCTTCAGAACACCCACAGAATTTTCTTACATCTGTTTTCTGCGTATTACCTCCCAGTACTGAAAGACCTCAGGTTGATTCTGGCTCTGTATTTCTGGGAGGTATCTGGCCTACCCTGCTGCCTCCAGGCAGGACCAACTATACTTCTTACTCTTGACAGAAACATCTAAGCCTCATAGAGAGTTCCATACCCTACTCTTGAAGGGTGTTCTGGTGCTGCAGTATCTTTATTATTCAGCACCATTTCATAATTAGTCTTTCCTACTTCTGGTGGCTAAGACAGGAAATTGCACAGCATAGGACCACAGCATCTCCAATCCACAGACTGATTGCCTCCTTTCCTTTTTCAACAGCCTTTTTACGTTACTGAGGATTGTTATGAAGTTCCTGCTCCGTGTTTTCTTTTCGATCTAAACAGCACCCGGTGTATTGCACTCCTCCCACTGATCAGAGATCCAGAAAGCTGTGTAACACATCGTATCTCCTACACTGCCTTCCCCTGTACACTCACATGTTTTTCAGAGTGCAATACCTAAAACTGGACACAGTACTCCATGCTTAGCATACACTCCTCATCATTGATCTCTTTTTTACATTCATCTTTCAAGACCCCAACAGGCATTTGGCTTTCCTACAACAGCATGACATCAGTGACATGGCCATCTTGCAATGCATGATAAGCCCCTGATCCTTTCAGGAATATCTGTTACCTAACCTGCTGGATCTTACTCTGTGCTACTGATTATTTTTTATAAATACAGCACTTGACATCAGTTCCTACTGAATTAGCATCCCATGTTCCTTTCTTAAATAATCTTTCCAATTCACCAAAATTATTTTTAATTCCACTCTTGTTCTCCAGCACGTTCACAGTCACTTCCACCTTGGTGTTGATGGCAAATTTAAATCAGGACACTCTTACTCTATCATCCAGGTCATTAAAACATCAACTCATATAGGACCACAAGCAGACTCCTCTGCAATACAGCCCAATAAATCCTTCCATTGTTGACATATGCATGTGCTTCTGTGTACCTGAACCCACATACGTACAAACATGCGTGCGTACGCACGTCTATGTTCTGCCCCTCTCTGATCATAAGGAGGTTACACTGACCACAGTACTTTGTTGGTTTTGAGGTATGCTTAGTGGCAACTGATTTAGATTGCCTTCAGTACAAACAAAACTTGTGTTAACAGCATGCTCACTGGATTCAACTAACTTGTACTTTCCACAACCAATCACATTTTTTAACTAGGAAATAAGCAGAGATGCTTTACTGATGCACAAATAACATACACATAAGCTAGCACATTGCAAAAATCTACATTGTTTTATAAGTCGTCCTACAAAAATCTCCACCAAGAAATAAAAGTAAAACGTACTTTCAAAAGTTGGTCTATGTCACGCTTAAGAAGAAACTTTCCTTCTTTCTTTTTATATGCAATACTGAACAGTGAGTTCTGATCCTAACCCAGAATTTATCTGAGGAACTGTGTAACACAACAGTATTTTCCTGAATATATTTAGAACAGAAAAGGAAAAAACACAGGCTCATTTTAAAATTTTGCTTAGCTATGCAAAACTGCTAAGCAAATGTGGAAGCTACAGTGGGAAAGAAAGTGGCAGACTTGCACAGACTTGCTAGCGGGGTGCCCAGAGTTATACCGCTGTCAGAAATTCCCTAGGTAAAACTAAAAAGAAATAGTTTCTGCTCAAGCATTTTTATAAATTCCTCAGAGATACCATAAATATTAATAAGAACATATTTTAAAAGTCAGTTAAATATTAAGGCATGTGCATGTATGTTATACTAATATACAACATTTGAATAAAAATCTGCTTTTCCCACAGGATTCACTATTTTTTAAATTTTTTTGGCTCTCCAGAGAAATCCTTGTTAACCCAAACTAACATGTTCAAAATAACAAGATTCAATGATCTGGCAGATTTTAAGAACAGATTACTGACATGGTTTTGAATGGTTCTTAGATGAAATCACTAACATTAACACCTTCACATTAATCGATTAGTGTCAGCAGAATTCTGGAGAGCTATGCTGCAGGCTCCAACACCAAAGTAGTAATCAATTAAGGAAGTCAGCTGAAAAAAATGATGCAAAGATCAGAGTTGTCAATGGCAAAATAATCTCATCTCAGTGGTGTCAAAGGAAGAGTAAAAAAATGCCACATACTTCATAATGCAAGAAAACTATTCCAAACAAAGATTCAGTAATCCAGTAATTGTCAAATAACTATTGCAATTAAAATCTATGAAGAAATTCTTCAGGAATCTATATTCTAGACCATATTTATGTAATTTCATATAAGATACATTTCAGTATAAATTACACAAATTTGGGTGGTTTTTTTACAGTATTAAAGAACATACTTGCTAAAAAGTCCAGTCATTTTATTTAGAGAATGCTAAACCCCAAACAATTAATACAGAGTTAAACACAAAGAAAAAAAAATATACAGTTTAGTCCCTGGAAATTAATTAACATTTTTATACATCTTACACACTTTTTTTGAATAGGGAGAAACAAAGCCACTGATTTTTGGCTATATGTTCCATCCATAAACAACTCTTAAGCACAAATAACACTGCTTTGTTGAGTTGCTAAGTTCTTGAACCTGCTGAGTTAGCAAGGATGTCCACAGCAGGGTGTTGAGAAGGGGAGCGTTAAAATTCCACTCAAAATAGGGTTCTCATTTCTCCATACTCTTTGTTTGGCTATCGCCATCATGAGGGCCTCTACCATGCTACATACCATAGAAAGCTACCTGACACAATCTGTAGTGCATTCTTTACCTTCCACAAGCAAACCATCAGAATCTATTAAAATTACTTTACGCCGATAGCACTAGAGACATGACAAATCACAGGCCAAGAGTCAGATACCAAAGAATGTGTCTCAGGGCGTTGGGGCCAGGCCCATTTGCAAGCAAATGGTATTGTGTGAAGCTGGCATGCTCAGTGCATGACAAACTGATGCAATTTCAGTACTGTCGGAGAAGCTGGGTGAGATTTCTCTGATGCTGGCTACGGTTAGTGTACAGAATTGTGCAGAGTTCCCAGATTTGAATCACTTGGGGCCTGAGAGGGCTTCACTTGACAAGCCACAAATAATTACACTACACTCTTTCTATTGTACTCTATTACTTTGCCTCTTATCTCTAGGCTTTGAGCACTCATGAACAAGCAAGGTCGCTTCTATTTTGACCATGATGCAACAAAACATTGTTCTTTTGTGATATGATAAATAAAACACAGCCCTGCAGACTAAACATTTTTATCAGGTCCATTTTCCACTTTTATAAGCAACAACTTTGGGAGCTTGTTAGAAGAGTAGAGGTTGGAAATAACCATGCAGGCAAGTTCATGAGCTTTTCACTTAGGAGTGTGATACAGCTATCTCGTTACTGTAAAAACTCATTTGAGAAATGGGGCATTAAGTTCTTAGCCTGTAACAGATAACAGTTATATCTGTGATTACTTTAAGCAGGTTTTTACCCCCTTTCAAATCAGCAATTTTTGACAATTTAGTTGGCGAGTAGCAAAAAATAGTTTTGAATGTGCAGCGTGTTGCCAGTTCTTTCCCAAACACCAAATACACTTAAAAACTAAAGTAACTGCATTTTCTGTATCAGTTCACAAAATGTATTATTTAAACACCTACGCAGTTAGGAAAGTTTTGCATGTGGTATTATCGTGGCCACTGAATTTGAAAAGAGTAATGACATTCATAACATTCACACTTTAAAAAAACAACAAACAAAACAAAGGCAAAAGAAAAAGCAGTGGCTTTCATGGTTTACGGAACTAACTTCTAGTCATATTTTCTTAGTTTACAGAACAATTCCCTCTTTCTCCCATGGTCTAGGCAAAAATGAGGCTTTTAATTTAGAATTCCATATTACACATCAGATGGTACCAGTTTTTTTCAGCCTTAAACCTATGTTTAGAGGTCTTCTAAAGCTGCAATTAGATACAAACCATCTAGTAGTAAAGGAGAAATTCAAATACAAACACTAAATGCGTGTAGAGAAAAAATGATTCTACGAAATACCTTAAAACTGTTTCTGATTCCCATTCATGTATTCTCCTTTTGTTTATTTTCCAGATAAACATATAGTAGTAAGCAGGCACCAAAAGGTAAAGAGAGAATGTTAAAGGACTTCTTAACTGCAAGTGCTGAACTTACAATATAGTCTCCTACTTTGTCTCTAATTCAGGCCAACATAAGGATGGTCTTATTTGAGAAGAGACAATGACTATCCTCAATAACACTCCTTACAAGTTCTTACCAAGCTGTTTTAAAACACATCTAAAAATATTGTTTCCCTCTTCCCAACTGGCACTAGGAATTTATGGCAAAACCTGGAAGTCTGAGATCGTAACATTTCTGCCAAGGGAAGGTAAAACCAAAACTACAAAAGGAACAAATTTCGATATAGAGGAGAAATATGGAAAGAAAAAAAAAAAGCATACTCAGCCGTACTTCAGAATCTACTTGAGCTTTGTAAACCCTGTGTCAAACAGGAACTTTTAAAACATGAAATAGTGCAAAGATTGTGCTCCTACCAATCACACATCCACATCCACATTCTGAGCACTCAGCAAAAGGAAAGGCCTGTGACATTTTCTATTCAGTATCAAAAATAGACGTTTTCAGTATTTACTGACTTTTTATGCTCCCTCACCGCAACATAAAAATTGAAGCTAGGTCTTTGGCTTTTAGAGTGAGAATGGATCTTTAATTAAAACCTAGCTATTTAATGTTCTCTAACTTGCTTTTAAGAATGGAGTGTTTTGGAGTTTCATGTAGCATATGTCATTGTGGGACATCATTTTTCTTAGAATTCAGAAGAAATCAGAAAAACAATAAGCTAATATATTTTCTGATTCTTTACTGGCATAGGACTCAACTCCAAATTTGGGGGTTTATTTTTTTCCTGAATATTAATTTCTTCACATCTTTCAAGCAAAGTAAATATTTTTATAACATTCCCTGACATTACTATAAATCTATTAGTCCATTAATTATTGTTAAACTGAAGACACATTTCTTATGTTTCCACATCTCAAAAGAACAAGAAAGTTAGATTGTAATTACCATCGCAGCTTGACTGCAAGGAAGACACATGACCAGGGAGTCCTATTCCTGGAAAGGGCTTGATTACTAAGTAAAGAGCATGGAAGGGAATCTACATGCAATGAAACAGAGTCCTGTGCAAGACCAAAAGTAAAGGCAGTTAGCTGAAATACGTATGGTCACTTTTCATAAAAGCAGTTCATTGTAATCAATACAAACTTGCTGCTGAACAATTGATTGTTTCACCACATCATCAAGATTCTTTGTTTGTCCTTATGTAAAAGATGATAGTAAAAGCTTTAGATTTCATTATTTTCCAATTTGGAGATACTGCAGCACATGAGTACCTTCTGCCATGGTATAAAAAGGGAATCCATTTTTAAGAAGTTAATCAATTACACAAGACACAAGGAATATAAAAAAATAAAATAATTAAGATTGGCAATTCTTATCTCACAGTTTTCAAGGTAGACTAGTGGGAGAAAAGATTTTCACAGAATTTTTATACCATTTTCACTATATTAAAGAATTAAAGTCAAACAAGAGTAATACCATTTTGGATAGACATTACTTTTCACAACATCTCATCAGGCAAACAACTATCACCAATTGTAGGCAACCCCTTTCAAGACCGATTTTTGAAACTTCGTGTACCATGTACACAATTCAACAACTGTCACCTAGAGGCAACTAGGACCCACAAACACTGTGACATACAAATAATATACAAAATGGAAGATGCAGTGGAGGTTTGGCTGTCATTTCTTATACATTACTTAGTCTAGCTATGCTGGTGGCAGCTTCAACATCCAAAGGCATCTTCTCAGATTTCCTACTTATACATTTTTAGAACTGAAGGTTGTTTTGAACAGGAGGTGGAGCTCTCACTACACCAGCAGAGGAGGAATGAGCAGAAACATTTTCTTTAGAACTTTTAGAGATAGTGCTCCTTTCTCATGGTATGCTCTTTCTGTCCCGTCTTACTTCAATGCCTAGAAGTATCCAAGCATTACTGTTGTGTCCAAATATTTATTTTAAAAAACCCCAACAACCACACAATGTTCATTGGTTTATGAAATGTGAAATGTTTATAACGTGATATATAGGTTGAAATAATTAAAAAAAAGAAAAAAAAAAAAAAAAAGGCTGCTCCCAGAAAGAATCTGTGTTCTAGCCCCAATATCTTTATCATCAGGACATCTATGAATAAGTAGTTTGTTAACATACTACACACACTTCTCCTTTCATTTCCCATTAAAAATACAATGCCACTTTCAAAGGTAATGATGACACTTAACGCTTCATCACCAAAATCCCCTTCCAGAATTCTCTACAAAATGCTATTTTAGCCTTCCCCAAGCCACAGAAAGTTCAGACTTCTAGAAAACTGAAAATGAAAAGCTGATAAAAGTGCTCATGTAACTCTTGTAAACAGGAGAAATAATGATTGCTTACAATGAGAGCAATCAAAATGCAGTAGCTTGAAAGCCTCCATTAGCACGCTTCCATGGTGCACACCTACGTAAGTACTTCCACTGTACCCAGACGTACCACCAAGCACCCTGCCATGCAAGCCCATCTTCTTAATGTTCTCCTCACTGCCAGGGCACCAGAAAGACCTTTCTCCACCTTGACAGAGCTAGCTTCAGACAGACTAAACTTTGTCCTCAGTGACCTATTGAGTAAGAAACACAATTAGGTCACTAAGCTGCAGTACAAAGTCCCATCAAATTTCTTTCTTATTTCTTGTGAATTCAGAGATAATCATTACAAGAACCACTAAGATTTACATATATTCAGCCACTATAGAAGCAATTCTTTAAATTCCTTCATATAAAAAATTCACAAAGGAACTTAAGAGAGACAGCTAAGGCTAAGAATGGATTCATGTAAATTAGCAGCACAGACAACATTCTTCATGAAGACTGCAAAAATTAATATCTGTAAGTGGGTGGATATCTGGTGGTATTTTCCAATGGATAATTTTGAATTGTAATGGTCTGAAGAATTGTCATTTAAATTTTTCAGTTATTATAAAAAAAAATACCTAATATTAAAAAGACAGCTTTCTAAAACTGCTCCTGCAGTACTAACTTAGTTAATTTAATAACCTAGTCACTGCTGTAGATGAAAAACATATCTTCAACTTCTTCAGGACTCACCAGCCACCCAACATAAAAATGGTATCATATACTGAAATTCCAAGATATCTTCATAAATGCCATGACAATGATGACTAATTATCAATCAAACCTGGAATGAATTACATCAGGAATTAAAATGTGCATTACAGTAATAAAAAAAGGGGGAGATCTATTACATCTTCCCTCATGTTGCATTTTAAAGCCTGGTGTATTTTCACTCCTGGGAAGTAAAGAATGCACTATGCTTAAGACCATCTTTGTTGACAAATTTTACAAGTATTACAACTTGATGCTATACAGACAGAAAACACCAGCAGGAGCAGTTAAGCATGAATCCTCTGATGAAATAACTCCACTGGTAGCATTATATTATTAACAAAGTTTTGCCACTATGTATTGGGTTTGTGTGGCAGGGTTTTGGTAGGGGGGGAGGGGCTGCAGGGGTGGCTCCTGTGCAAAGCCGCTCAAAGCTTCCCCGGCTCCAAGTTGTACCTGCCTCTGGCCAAGGCTGAGCCCATCAGCGATGGTGGTAGCGCCTCTGGGAGAACAGATTTAAGAAGGGGAACCTGCAGTCAGTAGGGGGAGTGGGACGTGAGAGGAGCCCCTCTCCAGATACCGAGGTCAGTGCAGAAGGCAGGGGAGGAGGTGCACCGGAGAAGGGGATGCCCCTGCAGCCCGTGGTGAGCCAGCAGGCTGTCCCCCCGCAGCCCACGGAGGGGACTGGGGGAGCAGATGCCCGCCTGCAGCCTGGGGAGAGAGGAGCTCACGCCAGAGCAGGTGGATGCCCCCCAAGATGGCCGGGACTCCATGGGAAAGCCTGCGCTGGACCAGTCTGTGCCTGAAGGACTGCAGTGCCTGGAAAGGACTCATGTTGGAGAAGTTTGTGAAGAACTGTAGCCCATGGGAAGGATCCACACTGGAGAAGTTCGTGAAGGACTGTCTCCCGTGGGAGGGAGCCCACAGTGGAGCAAGGGCAGAGTGAGGAGTCCTCCCCCTGAGGAGGAAGGATCAGCAGAGACAACATGTGGTGAGCTGACACCAACCCCCATTCCCCATCCCCCAGCGCTGCTGGGGAGGGAGGAGGTAGAGAATATTGGGAGTGGAGTTGAGCTGGGAAGGAGGGAGGGGTGGGGGGAAGGTGTTCTAAAGTTTGGTTTTACTTCTCATTATCCTTGTTTTGATTTGATTTGCAGTAAATTAAATTGATTTTGTTTCTTCCCCAAGTTGAGCCTGTCTTTTGCCCATGACCATAAGTGGTGAGTGTTCCATCCCTGTCCTTGTCTCGACCCATGAACATGTCTTTATATTTTCTGCTCCTCATCCCACCAGGGCCAGGGTGGGGAAGAGTGAGCGAGCGGCTTCATGGTGCTTTGTTGCTGGCTGGGCTTAAACCACGACACACTACCACCTCTCAAAGATTCAATGGAATTAAAATATATCTTTATTGTGATGCATGTTTGAATGCTCTGCTACCCCCTATCTTTCTGAAAATGTAACTTCCTCATTGAAACCATAAATGTGTAGATCTTGGGAGAGAATTGGGTAATGCATGTTTTGCAGTTATGGTTTACTGACAGAATGTGTCAACTTTTGGTCTTTCAGATAGTAAACTGATATAGGCAATCATGCTGCTGCTTCTTTATCCTACTGCTGATCCACCCTCAGGAATACAGCATAAGTGATTCCTTGCTCAGAGAAATCTTACATGGCCCTTTCCACTAGGATTTCATGACTGAATCAAGGGGGCTTTAAGCAATTGCACAACAATCAGAGATCACTGGAGCTATATGTCTCTGTCTAATCTGTCTACACCCCAAAGCAGATTAAACACACAAAAAAGGAAACAGCTTTAACTGATTGTTATGTATACATTCAGTCAGTTTTTCACTTTGGTTTTACTTTTTTCCAGTTTCTGCCTTAGCTGCCTTCATGTGCACTGAAAAATTCTCTGTGTCTTACTTTATAGTCTTCAAGTTCCTGTTGCATACCAAGGGGTATCTTTGGCCGAAATTATCAGATCTATTTCTTCCACTAATACATGCTCCTTCACTGGAAATGAAAATAACAATGGTCAAAGTAGCATTTTTCTGACATTACAGAATCATTGGCATCTGTCAAATTATCTTTATCCTCTTCGTCTTCCCAAGTAGGAGAGAAAAGCAGCTGTACAGACCTACTCTGACTCCCTTGTAGAATAACCAGGACATTTAAAAATTCTCTATGAAGACACTAAGACAATAAAAAAGTCTAATTTATCTAACAGATCTAATATTTCTGTTTAATTTCCTTGAACTTGGAGTAATTGGTCTGTCACTGATTTCAACAGGACTTGGGACACAAGGTAACACATGGTGGGCTTGTACAAGCCAGATGGGTAAGCAAGAAGTCGTCATACTGGCAGATTTCATACCCAAGGCACACACAGTCTGTTCAGATGTTTTAAAACTACCAAGTTCACACAGTCCAGAGACTCAGTGAAAGGGTTAGAATAGTAATTCAAAGTGTTTTTTACATAAACTCATGCACATAATTACTCCCTTCATGCTTTGTAACTACAATACTTATAAATATTCTCACTTTATCTTTCACATTTATCACTTGCTATTGTGGCTTACTCTCAGGCTTCATATGGAAGAACATCTAACCTTTTTCACTCTATACACATTTACTTTAACAGTAAAAAATGCTGAAATACATAAGCTATACCAGACTTTCTAGCTTTGTACTTCCACAAACAAGAGTAAAACCTATTAAACTGCTTCTTCTACAGAGGTAAAGTCTATGGGCTTTCACAAAATCCACAATACTTCAGGATCTTACATGTCATATCTTACTTGCACAACATTTGCAACTCCAGGAGAAATTTGGGGAGTAGTATTGGAAGCGTTAATTAAAAACACAGTAAGCACATGTGTCAGTCAAGTATGCCCTCTGCTCTACAACACATTTAAATGTATGTCACCTTGACCTGCAATATACCACTGTAAAATTTTTTTGGTCAATATAAATCAAATGTACACTAATTTATTCAGTAAGTTTCCTAGCATCTGAATCAACATCAGAAATCTAACTAGTATTTATTATTCTGTTATTGACAAAGGGAGCATATTTAAATGATAACAAGAACACATGGGTGTCATTTCGAAGTTGAATTGTTCCCTAGGGACATCCTTAGTAAGCGTCTACATTTAAAGGTCATTCACTGCCAAATTATGAACAACTGTTGCATTTATTAGCACAGGCTCAATAGTTTGGAAGCTCATGTCATCAATTTAAACTGACAAAGAAATCTCATTGTCCACAAGGAAAACAGACATTTTCCTTATTCTGTGTTTCATCATTTTATGTATACCTCAAACTGGAACTGGAAGTGCAAGTTTACTCTGGTTTTGTTTTTTTTTTTGCAGGGGCTGGTGCTGGTGGAAAAAAGGCTTTCAAGGTTTTATATCAGAGGAAGAGTGTTTTAGTAAAGCTGAGCTCCTGAAACAAGGACTGAGAGTGCTTCCCATTTACTTTGTTGACAGAGCCCTATCTCAAGTGCTGCATTATAGACTTTTCCCTGATTTTTCTTTCTAATCCTTTATTTCCCTAAACCGATCTTTCACTAGTCTAGACCCCACCCTTTCTATTTCTTAATTTCTCTGTAGTTTTCCCTTTGAAGCTAGGGAGACGTTTCCAGTTTCTGTGGCAAGTCACTTCCACCCTCTTCCCAGAACTGCATACTGCTTCTACAGCTAGCTGGTGGCTGATGGGTCTCTGTCCATTCTGCTTCCCAATGCTGCCTAGCCATACCAAGGAGAAAAAGAAAATCATCTGAAACAACAGGTTTCAGAGAAAGCAAGCTGAAAATCAACAAGTTGGTAATGAGCTTCCTTAAAGGAAAGGACAAACACTGTCTTTGTGACTTTCCTTTCCAGGCAGTGAGAATACATAGTGGCAGGCTGAATCCAAGAACTGTATTCTGTTCTGCTGAAGAAAGGAACCAGAAACATGGAGATATCAGGAAAGAGTGTTTTTTTGGTAGCCATGCAGACCCACCATAGAGAGGAAGCAGTCCCCTTCCAGTCTCTCATTTCATGCAGGAGGTCACCACTACCACTGTTTCTAGCAAAGAAACTAGGACGACCATCACCACACTTCTCAAAAAACCCCTTCTTCAGCACTGTTTCTCTCCAATGGCCCCTGACAGTCACAGTGCAGAAGATACTCTCTGTAACCCTCTGGCAGGTTACTGGGCTGGTGGGCAGCCAGCATGTGAACAATATTCTACCTGCCCCAAGCTCCATCATCCTCTTCTGCAACTAATCAAATAATCTCTGATAGTTCCTTGTTTCAGCTACTCAAAGAAAACATTTTCATTCTAAGCAAGTTAGCACTTGTGGGAAAGAGAATAGTAAAATATCAACTGTGTAAAGCAGTACTCCTGTGTCGTGGCTTAACCCCAGCCAACAACTAAGCACCACACAGCTGCTCACTCACTTCCCCCACCACCCAGTGGGATGGGGGAGAGAATCAGGAAAAAAAAAAAAGCTAAAACTCATGGGTTGAGGTAAGAACAGTTTAATATAACAGAAAGGAAGAAAATAATAAAGGTAATAATAACACTAATAAAATGACAATAATAATAACAAAATAATTGGAATATACAAAACAAGTGATGCACACCAGAATTGCTCACCGCTTGCTGACCAATGCCCAGTTAGTTACTGAGCAGCGATCGCCCCAGGCAAACTCCCCCCAGCTTATATACTAGACAGGATGTCAGATGGTATGGAATACCCCTTTGGCCAGTTTGGCTCAGCTGCCCTGGCTGTGTCCCCTCCCAACTTCTTGTGCCCTTTCAGCCTTCCTGCTGGCTGGGCATAAGAAGCTGAAAAATCCGTGACTTCATCTGAACACTACATAACAATAACCAAAAACATTATTCTCATACTAAATCCAAAACAAAACACTATACAAGCTACTAGAAAAAAACAAAACACTATCCCAGCTCAAACCAGGACACTGTGATCCTGATCACTGTGACCAGTTACAGAATGGTTTGGGTTGGAAAGGGACCTATAAAAATCATCTAGTCCAACCCCTGCCACGGGCAGAGAAATCTTTCACTAGATCAGGTTGCTGATTAGATCCAACCTCACCTTTAGCACTTCCAGTGATAGGACATCTACCAATTCCCTAGGCAGCCTGTTCCAGGGTCTTACCACCCTCATCATAAAAAAATTCTTCCTTAGCTCCAATCAAATCTCCCATCTTTTAGTTTAAAACCATTGCCACTTCTCCTGTCACTACAGGCTCTATTAAAAAGTCTCTCTCCATCTTTCTTATAGGCCTCCTTTATATATCGAAAGGCCACAATAATGTCTCCCTGGAGCCTTCTCTTGTCCAGGCTGAAAAACTCCAACTCTCTCAGCCTGTCTTCGTAGGAGAGGTGCTCCAACCCTCTCATAATTTTTGTGGCCCTCCTCTGGACCTGCTCCAGCAGGTCCATGTCTTTCTTCTACTGAGGTCCCCAGAGCAGGATTCATTACTTCCAAGTGGGATCTCATGAGAGCAGAGTAGAGGGGAGAATCCCTCAACCTGCTGGCCACCCTTCTTTTGATGCAGCCCAGGATACGGTTGGCTTTCTGGGTTGCGAGCACACATTGCTGGCTCATGTCCAGCTTTTCATCCGCCGGTATACCCAAGTCCTTCTCTGCAGGGCCGCTCTCAATCCCTTCATCCCCCCAGCCTGTATTGATACAGGGGGTTGCCCTGACCCAGGTACAGGACCTTGTGCTTGGCCTTGTTGAACTTCATGAAGTTCACACAGGAGCACCTCTCAAGCCTGTCAAGGTCCCTCTGGATGGCATCCCATCCCTCTAGTGAATCAGCTGCACCACTCAGCTTGATGTCATCTGTATACTTGCTGAGGGTGCACTTGATCCCACTGTCTGTGTCACTGACAAAGATATTAAACAGTACTTGTCTCAATATGGACCTCTGAGGGACACTACTCATCACTGATCTCCATCTGGACGTTGAGCTGTTTACCACTACCCTCTGGATGTGACCATCCAACCAGTACCTCATCCACTGAACAGTCCATCCATCAAATCGATATCTCTCCAATTTAGAGAGAAGGATGTTGTGGGGGATCATGTCAAATGCCTTAGAGAAGTCCAGAGAGATGACATTTGTGGCTCTTCCATTGTCCCCTGATGTAGTTACTCCATCACAGAAGGCCACTAGGTTGGTCAGGCAAGACTTGCCTTTGGTGAAGCCATGCTGGCTGTCTTGAATTACCTCCCTGTCCTCTGTGTGCCTTAGCACAGCTTCCAGGAGAATCTGTTCCATGATATTCCCAGGCACAGAGGGGAGGCTGACAGGTCAGTAGTTTCCAGGGTCCTCCTTTCTACCCTTTTCAAAAACGGGTGCGATGTTTCCCTTTTTCCAGTCTCTGGGGACTTCACCTGACTGTCACAACTTTACAAATATCATGGAGAGTGGCTTGGCAACTGCATCTGCCAATTCCCTCAGAACTCTGGGATGCATCTTGTTGGGTCCCATAGACTTATGTATGTTCAGGTTCCTCAGGTGGTCCCGAACCTGATCTTCTCTTACAGTGGGAGGGACTTTGCTCCCCTAGTCCCCATCTTGAAGTCCATCCACTCAAGCAGTGTGGGAAGAGAGGTTGCCAGTGAAGACTGAGGCAAAGAAATTTTTAAGTACCTCAGCCTTCTCCTCATCCATTGTTACCAGTTTGTCAGTCATGTTCATCAGGCAGGTACACTTTCTCTGAGCTTTATCAGCATACTGTTTTAAATGTTAATACTATATATAAGCCTCATGATGCACAATACCTGAAATTGAATTATCTATATAATTTCATAGAAAAAAAACATACTTCACTGAGACCCACTGCACTATTCCAGGATTGTACCCACCCCCTTTGATTTGAAGGTTACATTTCGAAGAGATTCAATACTTCACAGTGTCACTTCCTCCGCTTATCTCAACTTTTCTAATTCATCAGATTCAGGTAGCACAGAACTGGTGAAACATCTACTCAATCACAAAGTCTCCAAGACCCTGCAACCCCCATATTTTATAGTGGTATCTACCAAAACCACATCTTCTGACTGTTAACCCTCACATAATGGGGTTCAAAAGAATGACAGCTGATGTGGTCTGGACACAGAAATATTCACAAGCTCCAACCGTCCATGTAAAATCACCTTTTTGTTCAATGCAAAATAATTCCTGTGTTACTGTTTCTTCTTAGGTAAATATCTCTGCCTACACAGTATCTTCCTAGCTAGTACAGAGCAATGGTAAGCTCTCATTAACCTCAGTTTTGCTGGAGGGAGGGCTTATAGTGTACTCATTTGCACTGACCATGAATTTTTATGCTTGGAACAATACTTATGCAAATTATTTGGCAATGTAACAAACTGACAATTACATTAGAATAAGCCTTGCTCATGCATAGTCCATAAACTCTTTAAAACATAAAGGAAATACACCATGTTATCAGAACAGACTTCCATACCCTCTCCCACAAGCATGCCTAACCCAGAGGAACTTTAGCTATGGCTTCTAGCAGTTTCGTGGTCAGGGAAATCCCTGAACTGATGCATCTGACAGCATAGAGCATGATAATTTTTGTACGGAATGTGGTATAGAACCCCTCTCATCTGATTGAAGAGGCAAAGTAATCACACTGGAACAACTACCATATTCTACTGAGGTACAGCAAGTTTCAGATACATGAGTTTGACTCACCACCAGTGACCAGAGAGGAACAGTGCTGTAATAACCAACAGGGTTGTAATAATAAAAAATTTTCACTTTCAAGATCATTTTCTTGAAAGACTTCTAGAAAGACACAGTTTCATTTCTGGTTTCTTTGAAACTTATATAGCTTAACATTTATAAAATTTAAAAACCCAAATCCTCTAGATAGCTGGATTCATTGACAGAATTACCATTAAAAGAAATAAAAAACACACTAAAAGCAAATACTAAAAACATATATTGCCACGAAAAATCCTATTTGTGTGATATGCACAGCTTAGAAATCACTCTGCCACCCAACTAGCCTGCTCAACTGGGACATGCTGGGATCAGTATGTGCTATTGTAACCACACTCAATCGGAATGTTTTGAAGCCAGTTTCATTCCCCAAAAGCACAAAGACATCCTGTAGGGGGCCACTTGCATTTAAGTTCAACTGAGGGGCAGAAACATTAATGCAGTTACACTCCCACATTAGCACATCTAAAGTGGTTTACAAAGCTTCTAAATACTTGCCAAGTACTGAGGACCAAAGAACATACAGCATTAGCATGAGCACTTGCCTCATGCAACTATGCCTACATGAATCAATCTTCTGACAGTTCTACAGGATTAGATTTTTTCCTGGTATTTCTTAACAGCTCAGAACTACTGAACGTTCAGATTTAATAGAAGAAGCTAGCTTTGAATATCCACCTTCAGTCAAATGCCTTGGGCTTTAGTCCAGAGCATCCCGTCTTCACCCAGCAACATGTGGAAAAGTGTTACAGCTCAACAAGTCCACTGGATGAGAAAACCACTGAGATCAGAAAAGACCTCTGAAAATTGTGTAGACTAATTTGTCTGCTCGAGCAGGGTCAGTCAGGCTGCCCAGGACCACGTCCAGTCAGGTTTCGAGAACCTCCAAAGATGGAGGCTTCGCCATTCTCTGGGCAACCTGTGCCAGTGCTTGACTACCTTCACGGTGACAGAAGAGTTCCGTCTTATGTTTAAATGGTATTCCCTGTATTTTGATGCGTGCCCACTGACGCTCGTCCTGTCAAGCGGGCACCACCGAGAAGAGCCTGGCTCCCTCTTCCTCACTCGCTCCATTCAGATTATTGTACATAGTGATGGGATCCCCCTGAGCCTTCTCTTCTCCAGGGTAAACAGTCTCAGCCCTCTCAGCCCTTCCTCACGGAAGAGATGCTCCGCTCCTTTCGCCATGCTTGGCCCTGCACTGGACTTGCTCCAACCTCTACGCTGGGGAGCCCAGACCTGGACCCAGCGCCCAAATGTGCCTCTCTCAGCAGGGCCGAGCGGCAAGGAAGCACTACCTCTCCCCACCCGCTGGCCACGCTGCATTAGCCGCCGTCGCAACCGCCACCGCTCCACGACACGAAGCTCGCGTGGGGCAGGAGACGCAGACCACCCCTCCTGCGCAGAAGGGGGCAGGGCAGGGCAGGGCAGGGCAGGGCAGGGCAGGGCTGGGCTGGGCTGGGCGGCCCCGCCCCGCGGGCCCCTCAGGCCGGCACCTGCACGGCGGCCCGGCCCCCGCCGCGGACCCGCTCGCCGCCGCCGCCGCCGCCAACACATCGCCCCCCCGAGGCGCGGGGGTCTCCCGCCCCGCCGCCCCTCACCGTGTAGCCCCGCTCCAGCTCGCTCTCCTCGTAGCGGAAGGAGGGGATGTACACCTCCATGGCGGGCCGGGGGCGCCGGCTCTCCCTCAGGGCCGCGGGCTCTCCGCCAGCAGCGCCGCCGCCGCCGCGGCCCTCGGCACGCAGCACGTAACGCCGCGCACGTGACGGCGACGGCGACGACGGCGGGGGCGGGGCGCGGCGCGGCCGCTGGGCTTCGGCCGCTGCGGCCCCTCCCCTGCCCCCCCCCCCCCCCCCCCCCCCCCAGCCCGAGCGCGGGCGCGGGGCCGGCGGGTCCCGCCTCCCACCGGCCGGGAAGGGGCGGGGCGGGGCGGGGGTGGAAACCCTCCGGGAGCGGGGGCGAGGGAACGGGGCCGGCCCCGCCGCCTTCCGCCGGGGAGAGCGGCTGCGCCCCCGTCACGGGGGGCTTGGTGGGTGGGGTGTGCGGCAGGAGGGGCGCAGGCATTTTCGAAACCGGGAGGGTGGGAGCACGCGCTCTGCTGTGCCAGGGCAGCAGCGTTGCTTTGGAGCGGAGGGAAACGGGAAACTCCCGCAGGGATGGATTTTCCCAGCCCTCAGTGCGGACGGCGGCCCGAACCACCAACAGGGCCTGCTTGGCCCACAGGCTCCCGTGCGAGAGAAGCTGCCTCTCAGTTCGTTACTTAGCAGAGCGAACCAGACCCTTTCAGCGAAGCGCAGATGCTTTCTAGCCATTGGGGAAATGAAATAAAACCTTCTTACTCCCCCAGATAAGCAGCTGTGTTGGTGACTTAAAGAGCAATGGAGGCAGCAACAGGAGGTGGAATACTAGATGCGTTTCGTAGGCAACGCTGTTGCACAGGGCAGCACTCCTGCCTCACGCAAATTTGCTGACCCCAAGCTTCAAACCGTCTGGAAGCCCTACAAAATGACAACAAACCACCCCTCTATTAATTAGATGGCAGTAACTTAAAACTCGCCTTGTAAGGTTTTCTGAATGCTGGAGACTTTCAGAGGCTAAATGGTTAAGATGTGCAACTGAACCATCTCTCGCAGATCTTTTAAAGAGTAGCTACCGTTATAATTCACGTGTATGCAGGGTTTGATTTTGCATAAGCAGAGTCAAGTATAAAAATATACCTCAAAAATGGAGAGAAAACAAATGATTACTTTTATCTGACCTCTGCGGTTACATTATCTCAGTGCTTCTAAGATCAGCTTCTTGAAACGTCTTCTGAAAACTAAATTACTTCCTTCTAGACTAGTAACATCAGGGGAAAAACATTACAAGCTCTTTTTTCCCTACATTTCGCTGACTTACTGCCAGCTAAATTTAGTTATCTTTTGCTCTAAGCAAAGACCTGTAAGTTAGAGAATTCAATACAAAATACAAGGCTTTTGACTAAAACCAAGAAGACTAAAGCAAACTAACAGTAGTTCACTTCGCTAAATGAAAGCAAAGTGCATAATAAAAAAATGACCTGGAATCAAAGCACGATAGTCCTCTGACATTTGTTTCTGCACAGTCCTGCTCCTCTGCCAGTGTCCTCAACTGCTGATGACCAGCAGGACAGTCCCAGCGCTGCTCTGTGGTAGCGGTGACAACAGCAAACAGATTTCCAGTGCCCGTGTGCTCTCACTGTAGGGACTACGTCCTTGGAACATGGTGATGACTGAAGGGAGTGAATAAGGAGTCCCATTTTCCCCCAAAGCATACTCTTGATAAATACATTACAAACATCCCAAGGAAAGACAGGCCATATAACAATCGTTTAATCAGTCTGGTAAGTGCGGGCATGCTACAGAATAATTATTGTGCCATCATTATTGTTAGTTTCTGGTTAAGATTCCAGTCTTTAACCTTAGTTTCTGTTCTTCCCCTAATACAAAATGGATGGGCAATTCTAATGACACCATTTATGCCATAATGCATTTATGCTGATGAGAAGCCAGCAGAAAATTGCATAGGGGCACTATTTGCGGTTGCTTGCAATCTCATAACCAGTTATTACAAAAAGCTACTTTTCTCCCTAAAATCATATAACCTATTAACAAAGAGAAGTTTGAGACATTAATCTGGTTTCAAATTCAATAGTACATAATGGAACTTTTGACTGTGCATCAGCCAAGAGGAACCAGGAAGATTACATGGTGAGCTGAATTCAAATACGTCGATATGTTTTGGAATGTTAAATACTTAATTTGCACAATACATCATGATTAGTTGGCTAATCTTTAAAGTTACATCTAAAGAAAAAATAGGATTTCTCCACATGGCTGGCCGGCCAAGGATTGTCTTTCTGTCTCATACTTTGAGGAACAAAAATTTAAGAAACATGAATTCATAAAACGCTATCAACGTGTTGAAAACCATCCAGGATTCCTGTTTTTGAAAGCTAATTGCACAAATAGTCCAATGATTCCCACAAACAACAAAGCAAGGAGAAGAGATTTTAAAAGTCGCTTGATTTGAACTAGTGTTACATGTATTAAAATCATGTCAGTAATCTTAAAGCAAAACTGTAAAGGGGTTGAGCTCTACTGGTAACAATTACATAGGCTGCCTTCAAATTCACCTGTTGAGCAGGCCCCAAAAGGTCCTCTAGGAACTCTAGGTATTTGCCTTCAATGCTGGTTTTTGTTACAGCTATCAGTATCTTGGGTTATATTATTAAGCTAACTTGATCCAGAATGTAAAATCAATGAGTAAATACACTCCAGTTTTAACTGTTACCTGTCATTAGACTCTAGCTTAACCTTCCATTAGAGAAGCTATGAATCATCACTGTTTAGAATCAGGTCCAATCAGTGAAGTATGCCACACTTAAATAATTGATTAAAATGTGGCATTTTCACAACCAAACTTTCAGACTACCTGATGAAAAATGAAACATATTTTTGAAAACAAAAAAACCCCAAACTCCCTCTTTGTTGGCCACTGCTGTTTTTCCTTTTTTTCCAAAGTTGTCACTGTGCAATTCCTCCTATAAGGTGGGATTCAGCATTCATTGTGCTGGAATGATTTGTGAGAGAGAAAAAGGAATGAACATAGGCAACTCTGAAAGATCAGTTTCCACTAATTGTCATGATTCAAGGACTTTCTGAACAGCTAGTTTCCAGAACAGAAGTAGGCAAAGAAATGCATATAAAAATTTTAATCGAAGTGATAAGTAAAGTACACATCAAAACAAGAGGTCAGATTAAAAAAAAAAAGGTAGTCCTTTTAAGTTCACAACCTCAGTTTGCTGATTTTTCAGTTCCTGCCAGAAAGACTTGCACCTCACCTCACTGCACTCGTACAGATGGTGGTCTCCTAAGTAAATAGTAGCAAAATTCAACATACTTGATAAAACTTTTGAGTAAAACAGCATTTGCTTTTTAAGGGGTTCATGTCTTCCTCATTCCTCTAAAAATTTAGTTGCATTTTTTTTTAAAGCAGTGTAGTTTTTTGTAAAACATCACAAAGCACTTTCATCAGCCAGTGAGTATAAGACCACTTGTAAAGAAGACAAGGCTGAATCTTAACCCCAGAAAGGTTAGTCAATTTTCTACATGAGTGCACAGAATCAAATAAAAACCTCAGTACTTCTAACAGCCACAACATTTGGAGCTGGTAAGTAGGTAGTTTCCTGAACAGCTCGAGTGTGTGTGCGCACATGGGTGGGTGGGGCAAAGGGGGAAAATTTATGTATTAGTACGATGTATGATAGCTGCAGGTTTTCATATGCTGCGGTGCACCTCTACGGTGCTGAGACCTCCCCTGGAAGTTCCACATCAGATGTGAGGCCAAGATAAAGCATTTCTTTTCTCATGGTCTGTGCGATCTTCCTTCCTTGTGCTCTTCTTATCTTGATCTCTCTAAGCCATAAATACATGGTTTACCTCAAGTCTTTTCTGGCCCTTCCATTTTCATTGCATATTTCTTTTACTTTAGTTTTCATACAAATATCCTCCTACAAGTATTCTGCCTAAGCTGCCTTGCATACTCTTTAAGACTCTCTTTCTTAATGACAGATTTTCTTAATGACAGAAAACAGATTTGGATTATTTTATATCCCTTCCCTATGTTAGTCATTTCCTTGCTGATATGGCAAAAAAAAAAAGTAGTGTTCAAGCGGTGAAGTTAAAAGTTATTGTACTTATTAGCAAGCTCACCCCCCATTCAACTATGGAAGACAAGAATTTTTTAAAAAAGGAAGAATCCCCTTAGCAGACAACAAGTAACACTGTGAACAACCTGAAACATTAGCTCCTTACATGTTTTAATATTGAACTTTTTTCCCTCACAGGTTGTCATGGACTCACTTTGCCAAAGATTCAAATTATTACACAGCCTGTTCTACTATAAAGTGGAACGACAGAGATAAAAAAACTTGGGTTTTTTCTTTTTCTTTAAGACAATCATTTCACTTACACATAATTTTAGTGGATGTTGGCTGTTCACTTAAATGCATAGTGATGAGCCAGCAGCTCATCTCCACCAGAATTTGAAAGAAACTGATGTATCTGGGGCATGAATTCCAGAGATGCCGGAACAAAAACTCCCATATGAGGCATTCAGAGGGGAATATCTTAGGAGAGGTAAAAGGAGGAATAATTGATAGGGAAGCAGAATATTCCATTTTAAAAGGGACAGTGACTAAAGAATCAGAGACTTATTGCAGACTGAATGTGAGTTTAAGAAAGAGGGAACAAATGTCTTCAATTTGAGACACATTATGTCATATATTTTTAATTCAAAAAGCACCATGGACATGACGGATACAAGAATGGGGATGATTTAAAATTGTTGTAAACATCTACAGAGGTTATTTTAACCTAAAAACTAAACTAGACTTCAGTAGCACCTTGTCTTTTATACAGTATTCCAAAAGTACTTCACCATTTTGCAAACATTCATTTTGTTCATGCTATGATTCTTCAGTGATACACTGGCTTGTTGTTTCAGAGAAACACTTAAACTTGCTACAAGATCCTGTAGTGAGCTCCACAGAGAAAACAGTTCAGCAACGCCTCCATTCACTTGGTTTGACAAACATCTGCTAATATGGATGCTAATTGTACTAGGAAAGACAATAAGCAAACCTCCAGTCTTCATAATGTAGGGGAATATACACAAAATAAATTAACACATGCTTGAAACAGCAAGAGTCCTACGCTAGCCTAATGTGACAGCTGATCTGGGTCTTCTTTTCAAAAAATCACTTGTGATGCAAAAAAACCTACAAATTTTTTGTATTAGCAACCCTCTGTGACACTGAACTCCAGAAAGGCTATTATCCTTTTGTTCTTCAACAGCCTTCTCGTTTTAAGAAACAACAAAACCTACCCAACTCATTTTCAGTTGTCTAGTATAGACAAAGAAAGTCACGCTAATCCCTGCTAGGAGACTAATGTAAAAGCTATTTCCCACTCTCTCATCACAGAGAGAAGAAATCTGATCCATAATTCAACTGAATTACAATCCTGCTAGAAGAAAAAAAAAAAAATAATAAAAAATCGACAGCTAAGAAAGTTAGATAAAATACTTAAAGAAAAAAGATCATGAAAGTTTATCTTTACCCATTTTGAGCTCTGCATGTCCAAATTGAGTCTTTAATTCTGGAAGTACCCACTTTCACTCTCACTGGAATAAATCTGAAGTTTAATGTTGAGCTGTTGGTCAATTTTCATTTGCACCCAGCAAGCCAAAGTCAAGTGTATCGTAACACTTAGCAGACTGTTATGCCTAGATCCATTTCTTCATCATAAACCTATTGCATACTTGAGCTTTGCAAAAAACAGTTACAAGCTAAATGACTTAAACACTAATGCACAAGGTATTACAAGCTTAAGGTTTTAGCATTTCACCATTTAAAAAGATGCTTGATAAAGGGTTGATAAATGTTTTTAAAAAATAACAAGTTTCTGTACTAGTTTCCTCAAAAACTCCTAGAAATACTGAGTCAACAGAACTCTGTACAGAAACAATAGGAGACTCTAAGCTGGAAAGTTTACACTAGTTTCATTGCATAAGTCAGTGTATGATCTTCCAGCTGAATTTAGGTTTCCATTCTGTTCAGAATTAGTATTGGGAGTTTTGTTATGCTTGACCACAAACAATCCAAATTCATGGGCTTATCCTACAGTCTTAGATTAGCTGAAAGCAACAGGTTCTCTTATATTTTATATGATCGACATTTATCTAAAATTTGTTAATATTAGTACTTTCCACCAATATTAACACATGCCATTTACAAGCTCAGTATGTCATTAAACTGTAAGGGAGACACATCCTATGTTAAGATGGTATATTTCAGAAAGATGTTTAGCTACTCTGATTTCTTAAAAAGATATAACTGGTCCCTGCAAATGTGTTTTCTACTCAAGAAGATCCAAGTAGAGCGCTAGCTCTTACAACTAGCTTACAACACTCAGCTGAATTACCTACTTTTCTTACTCCCCAATTACCAGAATTATTGCAAGATTTTTTTTTCTTTTTGTATCCTGAGACCACTGAGGAAATTTATCAGTCCAGTAGGACATCAGTATTTGACCATGCTGGTGATCTTAGCCCTTCAGAAGCTCTGTAAAACACTGGAAGAGATTTTGGTTTATGCCTGTCTGTTGTCCAAGCATCAGTCTTTTGACCCTATGAGTATTAACACATTACAGTTTACCAAAGCAGTGATAACTGCAGGTGAAAAGAATACCTGTAATGAAGAGATTCAGAATTAAAAAAACAGAATAATTTACCACACATACTTTTTTGTGGATCTTTAGTACCATCTCCAGCATTCTTTACTAAATGTTGTTCCTGCCTTTGATATAATCTCAATTTGTTTTAAATGCTACTTCTAAGAACACCAGTAAATATCTACAGACACAAACCCAGAGTGTTCAATGTTTCACAAGGTACATCCCTTTATTATTGTAATCACAAAAACATGATTTTTGTACAGGAATGTTTAAGTGAACATTAATCAATGCAATTAAATTTGTTTCATAAAGATCAGGTAAACATACTACAGAACATTGTATTGTAAAGAAAAAAATATCAGCTTTCTGGCCTTGCAGTGCACATTTTAGTGCAAGTATTAAGACACAATAGTGTTCAATTCAGCAATGTATTGCAGAACATCATGCCACAGTCCACTTCAAAGAGGGTCAGGACATGCAGCTTGTTAATAAAATGCTGTAGTATATAAAAAAGCCACATGTTAATTCATAAAATATATAGTGGTTTATTTGGATGATTTAAAGTGATTTCACTGTGGAATTTAGTTTTATCCAGGACAAACATCCAGAGTGTCTTGTCATTTGGAATATTCTTCTTTTAGGCGATGGCTTTGGCTTCAGGTAGGAATGCCTCCCAGTATTTTATTAGCTTGAAGAGAAGGGAAAACCACTCATTATTAAGTACTAAATGTTGGAAAAGGAAACATATATACCTTCTTCCTCTTGTGGTAAACTTGTGTCCACCGGACAAAGTGAGAACATAGGTGCTTCATATTACCCATTTACATTATTACATAATGCAAGAAAAAATACAAGTAATAAATAGACAAATCTGCTCAAAGCAACAGAGGCATTACCACACATTGTACACAATGCTATAGAATACAGTTACACAGAATTTGTTTGCAAGCTCAGTTTGCTATTCATACCTAAGGGTACCACTTTTTTTTTTTTTTTTTAAATTAAACAAAACCAGAGGGCTATGTTCCCTGAAAGAACAAAGGAAAGCCTCCAGACACTCTTTTGAGAAAAAGGTCTACTTCTGAGTCATTGGAAACTGTTATAATGCTTCACAATATTCAGTAATATTTTATACTTTGAAAGAGGAGCATTAAACATTTAAGTATTCAAGTCTCTTCAATCAAAGTACATATTCATGCAATTTACTCCAATCTACAAGTGAAAGTATTCAGTTTCAGAAGACGACAAGACGCTCCACTTGCCTGTATCCCTACGGGAGCTTCTCCCTTGCTTCCCTGAATTAGAGCTGTGCAAGGGAGCGTGGCAATAGCTGGGAAACTGCAATCACTGTTATTCTACAATACAGTACAGACTAGAAGTAGTTCTTTATGTTTTAGAAACTGCTATACTTAAAGCCTGTCTTTTTTAACTAACCTAATATGGAAGGTATTAAATATTAACTTGTACAAAACTTAAAATTTATCTTACCTGCTGTTGTGTTTGCACTAACGACTCTAAGTACTCGATAATAACAGTTTTAAAGTCTTTCACTCGTTCTTTCTGTTAATAAATAAATTATGGCATATTAACCTCTTAACCAATTTTACTCAGAACGTCAATATTATCTAAAGTAAAACTGTCATTTACTTGGACAAAATTATACGTGCCTCAAATCTTCCCACTTCCTTGCGAATGGTTTTGGAGATCTGTTCAAAATCTTTTTCCCCTTGCTGAACTTTTGTCTCCCACTGGCAAAGGAAAGACATGCAGAGATAATAAGACTTTGTGTTGTCCATTCAGTCTATCAGTATCTGAACTTTTTTTAGTATATCAGTGATAGTCAATCAAGAGCTGAAAAGGACCTATTTGGGTTTTTTTGCATACTTAAGGGAGTCTTAAAACAACAATTTCAAAGTAACAATTTATGTAAAAGGATGTAATCAAATCAGTTAGAACAATAGTATCTCTAAGGTAATGCTATCTGCAGATGAAATGTGAAAATATGTTAGTATTGCTGTTCAGGAACCCTTAGTAACATTTCTTTAAAGATTCATCAGAAAGGAAAAAGGATCTCTAAAGCTTTACCTGCTATTCCGTTTACAAACACCACTATAAAAGGAATCTAAACCTGTAAGTTTTCTGTGACTACCTGTCCCATCAAGTGTGAAGGAATCTCAAAAGTCAGTTCCCTGTACTTTCCTAATCCCAGAAGAGATGACTAGATCTTCATCTCTGCCTATAGTCAAGTATATGATTATCTCTATCATGTTTCTGTTGCAGGTGACAAGCTATTAAGAATGTGTTTATTGGCTTTCCAGTCAGAACAAATGCATGTTGCTTAAGCAAGCCAAAGCACATGCTTTCTTGTTCTGTGGGAACTGTTTTCATAGAAAGCAGGAGTACAAAAGTTATTGCAGTTAAGAATAGCACAAAAGGAAAATTCAGAGGAAGTGATGCTGCTTGTGGAGTTTTGCCATACTGGGAGTGTGGCATTCATGTAACAGCACATGACACTAGGTTATGTTTCTCCTTAGTTTATGGGAAAAGACATCCAGCTACACAATAAGAGATCATCATCATCTACATTACCTTGTAACTGCTTTTATACACCTATTAATATTGTTAAAGTTAAGCTATGAGCCTCACACTTCAGATGCATGCAGGCTACCATATTTAAAATGCAGTTGTATTTGCTCACCTCAATATACTAACCAAGTCATGGGAGCCAATATATCCAATAACACTTTTCTTCCTCAGAAGAGGGCAGCAGGGAAGCAACACACTTCAATATACCATATTCCTGTTAGCAGTCCGGGGGTGCTACTTAGTCACAACAGCATTTTGTGGTGCAGTGCCAAGTTACTATTGTGGTATGAGATGAACATCATCTATTTACCAACAGATTTCTACGTATTTATATTTTTAGTTTATATTTGTTCAGAGTCCCCTTACTGCCCTTTCAGATATACATTATGAAGCTATGCAGTAAGTCCTAATAGGATGTCCTTCACAAAAGAACAGCCTGAAGAGTTATCTAATAACTGAAACAATACAAAACTCAGCCAAGGAAAAGGTAGATTAAGACTGCCTGTGCCTTCCTACCACAGCAACTAGAGGCGCCTACGACTTTTGTGAAAGCTTCTATAGGCCTAATGGATCCAACATCCCAAAGTTTCATCATGTCCAAATGCCAGGTCCTATACGAATTATCACTAGATAATAGTCTGCCATCTTACAGTTTCTGACAAAAAGAAATTTCTCCTTATTCAATATGCTGTTTCTAGGACTGTTCTTTGGCCATTTATTGGCAAAAAGCAACTAAGTCATGGATGAAGCTCAAGCTGTGTAGGCTTCCACTTTGCAGTTTCTCTGCCAGAAGGGACTACTATTACAGAATTCAGCAACTCTGAACATATTTCAATGGCAGCAATAACTTCAATCAGCACATTTGAATTGTGGGTTTACTAACAACCAAGAAAGTAGGAAAAATAAATCTTCAGGAACAACATAATTAATTCTTTTAATACTGAGACTAGAAAAGGATCACCAAGTATTTCCTACTACTTCCAATACTCAGGAAGTATTTTCAGCAAGGCATTCCAGCTCACTTGTATTGTGGATGGATGGGTGACATCAAGAGAGGCAACCAGCAAGAACGTGGTCACACAAGAGTGACACTAAGTTTTCCCAGTAAACAAAAGCCTTTTTTAAGAAAAAGAAAGCCAAGTTAATGAGTAACTTCAACACTGTATGCAAAATATATTGAAGGGCAGAAGGAACAAAGCAGCATGTGGTTAGTGACCAATGAGGAAGCCAAACAAAGTAACTGTGTAAGAGAGCTTGAAATCTGTAATGATGTTTTCCCATTATTTAATGGGAGAATACTGGTGTGTAATTAGAATGCATTAATGTTAAATAATTAAGTTGTCCTACCTCTTCAATTTCCTTAGTGAAGCATGATAGAAAAAGTGTATAAATTATGACACTTCAACATGTTAGATTTATTTTTACTGAAATTACACCATATATACATACATATATATATATATATATGGGTAGATATGCTGCATAATTAAGCAAAACATGGGAACAGTTCTCCATTAGTTATCTTAGCTGGATTTTAGCTTTAGAAGCCCAGAGATGCTTCTCTGCCTACCCACACATTCTGTTAACAGTTAAAAGCATTATTTAACTTGTCCATGTTCCCCTCCTCCCATCTCCCAGACTCTGTAGAGACAGTATTAACTGCCTTACAGATCTTACAATGAGTAACAATTGCATACATTTAATATTTTAAATAAATTCCTTTTAACAATTTCAGTAAATATGGGAAACAGCAAATGAGTAAGTGATTTGTAAATAAAAATGCTATAAAGTAGTGCATTAATGCAGAATGAATGAGTTAATGCAGAAAGTCTGACCTCCAAAATAATGTTTGATAAAAGACATTACCTCCTTTATCTCATCTTTAGCTTGCTGCAATTTATCAGGTTTGTTGGCAAGTTGGAGCTTTGCTTCAG
The DNA here is from genome assembly GCF_929443795.1 of Astur gentilis. Classification (NCBI taxonomy): domain Eukaryota; kingdom Metazoa; phylum Chordata; class Aves; order Accipitriformes; family Accipitridae; genus Astur; species Astur gentilis. The sequence goes on along the minus strand of NC_064919.1, from coordinate 21,896,572 downwards.
CTTCACGTTTTTTTTGTAAAGTGACCTGAGCATCTTGCCACTTCTGCCAGCATTTCATTCGATGATCAAACACACCCTGTAAGGATAGACAAATTTATTAAACAACTGGAACTGTCAGAGCTAAATTCCTAGTAGGAAAAGGTAATTCTGGATAAAGCTGGAACAAGTATACTCAAAGAAATGTCACTATGCCCACCACATGTCGTCTTGCATTTCATTTGATGGCATGCTTGCACAGCTCAATACCTTCCACAATGTCGTGGTTTAACCCCAGCCAGCAACTAAGCCCCACGCAGCTGCTCACTCACTGGCCCCCACCCCCAGTGGGATGGGGAAGAAAATCGGGAAAAGAAGCAAAACCCGCAGGTTGAGATAAGAACAGTTTAATAGAACAGAAAGAAACTAATAATGATAATGATAACACTAATAAAATGACAACAGTAGTAATAAAAGGATTGGAATGTACAAATGATGCACAGTGCAACTGCTCACCACCCACCGACCGACACCCAGCCAGTCCCCGAGCGGTGATTCCCAACCCCCACTCCCCAGTTCCTACACTAGATGGGACGTCCCATGGTATGGAATACCCCGTTGGCCAGTTTGGGTCAGCAGCCCTGGCTGTGTCCTGTGCCAATTTCTTGTGCCCCTCCAGCTTTCTCGCTGGCTGGGGATGAGAAGCTGAAAAATCCTTGACTTTAGACTAAACGCTACCTAGCAACAACTGAAAATATCAGTGTTATCAACATTCTTCGTATACTGAACTCAAAACATAGCACTGTACTAGGAAGACAGTTAACTCTATCCCAGCTGAAACCAGGACACACAAACAACAGGGTATTCAAGAAGCCTTTTCAGAGCAGTCACCTTAGTGCTCCAGACCATTTTATGTTCCTCATTCCATCAAAACACTACCAAAACAACAACTACAAAGTGCTCTATTATGCAAATACTTCTCTAAATGCAGATTCTAGCAAACTTTTCATGCATATAGATTACATGCATATTCAGCAATACATTTTTGTTAGCAATGGACTAATGCAGCAGAATTGAAGTGCACATATGGGGGAAAAAAAAAAAAAAAAAGGAAACTAGAAGGAAAAATATATACTCCCAGCAACCTAGCAAGTTCAAAGCTATTTCTAGATGAAAGTCATAGACAGACCTTCCCATGTCAAAACCTAATTATGTTATGCAGCATAACTTACACCAAAATTGAGTATTTTCTTTAATGACATATAGATCCACAAATTGTATTTGTTTCTTATTTACAGAAACTATTGGCTATCTACTGAATACAGCCAAATTATGTTCTTGAAAAGTTATGGGCATACTGTAAAAATAAGTAACCTGAAAGAAACAAGTACATTATGCTTAGTCACAGCAGTGTATGGCATGCCCAAATACTGTGTGCAATTAGTACTGCTCAACGTAGAAGGTGTTCACCACTTACATTTTGTCTGTATCTTATTAATCCACTCCTAATTTTGATCACAACCATTTTTATCATTGGAATAACTGATCATGGATGCATCATTTTACCTAGCTACAACTTCAGGCAAAAACTTAGTCTTGACTGTGTTATGATGTGTGCAAATGCACACATTCATTTACCCTAAATGTACAAGTTGAGGAATATGACTTTAAACACAAAAATCAGTATTTTTCCTAGTAGTACTCACTTTTACTGCAGCAATGAGACGAATGTAATCACCAAGAAGTTCTGCGAACACATAGAAATCAGCAAAAGCTTGTTCTTGATGCAACTGATCTATCTTCTCCTCAACCTCTGCAAGCTGAGACAAAGCTCTAGACAGAGCAGTGTGGTCCTCAGAATTACCTAACATGGCAGCACTTTTAGCAAAGGCAGCTATGTTGGCTGAAAGCTCTGAAATACAGAAGTAATGTTCAGTACAATATAGTTAATTTGTTACATTACTCTGTAGCATAGATCAGTGGAGCAGAGACCTGTGCCCTATTTCAACCCTAACTTCACCAACTGGAAAATATTAGCTGCATTTCCTAAAGCTCATGATAAAATACACAAGGAGATCATAATGAAACCACATGTAGGAGAACAACTCCTGCACCAAAAAAATCTGCACAAGTAAATGTTTTGCTGAGCCTGTTAATGTCATGCCTACTGTCTACCAAAAGACATGGAAAAACCTGTCACTTTGCTATTATCCAACTGCCTAGTTCAGAGAAAAAGCAAGCCCACAAACCAAAAGCCAAGTCACCTACATAGCAAATCCAAAAAAATTTTAACAGGTCTACAGCACAGTTGTTCCATGCAGTTCAGAGTGGGAAAAAACCCTAACTATTTCACAAAACCACCACCCCCATGAATGGAATTTATTTCTGTTGGACTTTTTTACTGACTAAAGTACCTTTAACTGTGCATACTGTAATGTATTGCCACATTCTGACATGCCTTAAAAGAAAAAAAACCCCACATACCAGCATGTTTGGCATCTATGAATGTCAAGTTTTGAGCTTATTTATTAACAAATACTAGGGCAATTGTCTCATCAAATCCCATGAAAGTCATCTTGTACAAAGTTAAGTCCTATAAAGGAACTTTGAGCAAATGTTTAATCCAAATTGCTTCAGGATTAAAAGTGCAGGTTTGTTTGCAACTGTGCTGCTTCTGTGGAATCATTAGAACACCTGAAATGTTTGTAGAAGCAAAATGTCTTCAAATATTTAAACCCTTACAATTTAAGCACAACTCTTCAAAAAAATCCCACCAAAGCAAACCCAATTCTTCAGATCTATAAGCAGGTGTCAAATCAACAGTAAACAAACACTTTCATTTTCCATTTATTAAAATACTCCTTAGCCTTGAGGACATCTGGCCAAAGATTTTTACTGTGGAGAATAATTCCTGATAGAGTTATGAGAAAGCAACTTGTGACATTTTCATATACTTTTGAAAGTGTAGAGCTGGAAGGTGACCCCATATTTTAACATAACACAGTAGTGTCAGAAGGCACATTTATGGTCTTCCTTGAACTACAAATCAAAGTTTTAGTGGTTTAGTTTTTTTAAAATCATCTGATGGAAAGCAATATTTGACAAAACAGCAGCACAGGTGATTAAAATATAAACTTACAGGCTTTGCTTCTCTCTAAAATAAGTAAAACAAAAGCCAACATTCTGACACTAGTTATCTTTCCAGAAAAGTTTACCTTAACAGTAACTTGATGTGGACCAAGTTAAGAATAGTAAATTCCTGTTTGAGAGCTTAAACTCAGTTAACAGAACAACACTGAACCAAAAGATATCTAAATGGATTTACGCAGCCGCTTTTTGTTCAGAAGGAAACTACTCTTGCCATGAGACCTACAGATACATTTATGGATGTCTACTGTAGTAGAATTACTTGCTAGATATTGTACTGAATCTTTGCAAAAAAGAGATAAATATGCTAAATCAATACTTTAGGAATGGCAGATATTCTGGTTAAAATTAAGATTAAAAGCAGCTATAGAAAAATGCTAGGGCTGTGTAAACTAAAAGCTACAATTAGAATATTTTAGCATTAAAATATACTGCATAACTCTGACATACTAAGCTCGTTTCATCACCATTTCCTAAAGTTCTAAACACTTCAGTTCATGCAGCCACACAAAAATAAAGTTACCTTTTCTGTGGCAGACTAATGCTTCGACACTGGCATGAAGTTTCCTAAGTTGCTGATCCAGATTCTCAAATTGCTGCTGTTTTTCTTCAAACCACTGACAAAAGATGAAAGAGTCAAGCATTACAAATTAGATTACTAAGAACATTTCTGGTTTTAAAGAAGCAAATTATCCACATACTGCCAGGGTGGTCAACTGATACAGCTAAGAATTCCAGCCAATAAGCAAATTAATAACCCATTTTCTACTTCTACAGCTTTAAAATGCAATTGTTGAGGCTCATTAATTTGTCTCATTATTCAAGCCAAAAAATCAGCTCTTACTGCATCCGATTCATTCATCTTGATTGTCATTTTGTTGACAGCATCGGCAGCCTTGTTCACCATCCTCAATATTCCTGCTCCACTCAGAGCCTGGGTGTTAACCGCTCTCGGCAGCTGGAATTGAATGACAAATAAGGGCAAACAGACTGGTTAAAAGGATGGAGGTTTAACTGGGCACAAGGGGGAAAGAAAAGGATATAGGGTTTTCTTTACTCCTATGTTTTTCAATATAGTGGAATCTAATTTCTCAGATTTACTACTTTTACATTCTCAAGAGGAAAACTTAAAAATATAGACTATTTACTTTTCTTCTACATTTTTACATTTAAATGGAACAAACAACCCACTTGTCCAAAGTTATTATGCACTAGCCAAAGGTCCTAACTAGCCACCTATACGCTACAGAGAACAAACTGCCACCATAGGAACAGAAAAGCTTAGATTTACAACAAACTAGATGAAAGAAATTCTGTAACTTTTAATTGTAATGCAAGATTTGCACTGAGTGCTGATTATAAAAGGTTAGTATCTTTTTGCTTTTCAATATAGGCCAGATTTCAAAACCTACCTCATGCATATCAAGAGACCTCTGTATTTGTTCAGGTACTTAGAAATCCTCAGGAGTAAGTTAACAAACTTTAAATTTAATTGATATTGTTATTCAGGCTAGTCTGAATACGCCATACAAGGTAGCCCCTATGTCAGACCATTTACCCTCCATGAGACGTTTTATCTATCAGCAGCATTGACAAATCCACTGTAAGTTACCTATCAACGATGTTTTTGTCAGTATCGAGGTCGCTGTGACTTATTAGTACAACTAAGATACTGATGTTGACCAAAGGACAGTTCAGTATTACACTGAATCCGCTATGTACATTTATAAAGAGATATTATGTATCTTTAATATATTTAATATTGCGAAAGGTGCCAAACTGATAGCACAGGTGACTGAAGTCCTCTATTCACAAAACATCTAGCCTGGCCTGCAGCATTGATAGCACTTTCACGTTATCCTACCCATACACCTCAAGTTGGACTCCTAGAAGCAAGAGAGCTGCTTCCAAGCCAGTTTAATTCTTGATCTTATTTAACAATCAGTAACATCAATTATGGGTTTTCACCACGTATGACAAGCTTCACTCAGAACTGGACAGACCAACTCACTTGAGAAATTGAACAGCAAATAGCTTTTGGTCATTACCACTCCCAAGTTTTATCCGAGGCAGAGGCACACCATTACCTAAGTAGCCTCTGCCATTCTATCCCATGAAGGGTACAATCTAATTTCATTTCACCTGAGTTTAGGGGATTACGTCTCAGTACAAAGAGGATATATTGCTTTGTAGGTTACCATATCTAGAAACAAATAGGACAACTTAAAAAAACTTAAATACCTCGGAACTTTCCAAGAACTGTCTTAAATCTGGATCCTGTAACAAGGTTGGGTGTTTTACTGTTCGTTGTAGATACCTATGATTTTAAAAATTAAAATATTAGATAACAAAACAAATTTAATATGCCTGACAGCATTGAAAAGTGTCCTTCATCTAAAAAATGGGTACAATGCAGCACACAGTTTCCCTCGTTATCTAAAGGGGCTTGAATACTCTTAAAAAGTCACCTCTAAAGGGTCAGATGATACTTCAGTCTCCATGCCCCTTCAATCCTTTTCCTCTCTGCTGACTCTTCAAACCATATGTATGCAGTCTGTCACCTTCCTCCAACAAACACTTAGGCTAAGTCCTACACAGAGTTACAGACTAGGACCACTAATCCGTTGAAACATTCACTGAAGCCTTACTCCAGTAAGGCTGCCACAAAACCTGGACCTTTTGACTGAAAGTGATGCAGCCCCATGCACTCCATACCACAACATAACACACCAGAGGTGTGGGCAGTGGTTTCTAATATAGTTTGTTTACACCAGAAACTCCTTAAAGTGGGGCCTGCCATAATTGTATGTTCCACAGTGGTAAAATACTGTACTTCATATTTTCAACAGCTGAGTGAAGTCCTCCTCCTCTAATAATAGCCAGTTTATGCCAGAAAAAAACAGATGAGCTTGTTAAAACATTCTTGTACAGTGCAGTGGACAGGCTTTTTGTTACAGATAATTCTGGCTGACTTGTTTTAGAATTAAAGGAAATCTTGGAGAAATGAGCTGATTATGTTCAATATGTCAATCTCTCTCATGCCAAAATTCAGCTAGTCACATCAATGTACTGTAAGTATCAGAAGGCCATTTTACTTCCAAGTGACTGAAGGTCTCTTTCTCCCATCTCTCTGCCCAACAGTTGATTTTCTATGTAACAGATTGTCCTGGTTTCAGCTGGGATAGAGTTAATTTTCCTTCTAGTAGCTGGTATAGTGCTATGTTTTGGATTTAGTATGAGAAGAATGTTGTTGACACACTGATGTTTTCAGTTGTTGCTAAGTAGTGTTTAGACTAAGTCAAGGATTTTTCAGCTTCTCATGCCCAGACAGCAAGAAGGTTAGAAGAGCACAAGAAGTTGGGAGGGGACACAGCCAGGGCAGCTGACCCAAACTGGCCAAAGGGGTATTCCATACCATGTGACATCATGCCCAGTATATAAACTGGGGGGAGTTGGCCTGGGGGATCACTGCTCGGGAACTAACTGGGCATCAGTGAGCGAGTGGTGAGCAATTCTGTTGTGCATCACTTGTTTTGTATATTACAGTTATTTTATTATTATTATTGTAATTTTATTATTGTTATCATTATTATTTTCTTCCTTTCTGTTCAACTAAACTGTTCTTATCTGAACCCACTAGTTTCACTCTTTTCTCTCCCCCATTCCACCAGGTGGTGGGCGGAGTGAGTGAGCAGTTGCATGGTGCTTAGTTGCTGGCTGGGGTTAAACCACAACACAGATATACTGAAGTGCCCTAATTCCTTAAACCCAAAAAGCCTAAGTAAGCTGATAAAGTTTTACTTACTGAATCTCTGCAATCTTAATTTTAAGCACCAACCAGTTTGGAAAGAGTTAGCTGTAATCCTCTCAATGAATAAGGCTGCATTTCCCATTACTAATGGGAATTATTCCATTTCTACAGAGAAATTTGGCAGCAGCATACAGCCTCCAGTGTCCTTCTAAGCACAGATGGCCCAGAGCCCAAATACAGAGCCCATGTAGCATATTACAAGTCATTCTGAGGCCAAACAAGTTTTCGTTAGATATATACATTACCTTTCTAGCGCTGCCCTTCTTTTCTCTACAAATTCAGTAGATGAAGAATCTTCCTTGCCTACTTTAACCTTGGTCATGCCTTTGAAGAAAATAGCATCATATTGATTTTATTTTATCATAAATAAATCATGAACATAATTGATGTGATTAGAAGATATAACTCACCTAAGTTTATGTATTTAAGTCAAATTACAATGAAAAACACTAGACAGGAACAGGAAAAAATATCAACACTGCATGCTGCATGGTTTTCTGGAAGCAGCTCTGTGAAATACGCAATTTCCTGTAATATATTAATTGTGACTACAAGTTACACAAAACTAGTTTAATTTGCATTTTTAAAGACAATCTAAATGAAGATCAGAGTCTTACTGGTCACTTATGTTCAGAAGAAGACAACAGTTACCCAAATAAAGCAGAACAGGAAAATAAAGCTCAGGTTATGAGCCTGTTAATTGGTAAGCTTATTACCAATATTTTCATGCTATTACTTTTTTTAAGTTCTTTAAGAGTTTTTCAGTCAATTAAGGCAAACTAACCAGCTCTGAAAATTCTGAAGCATATGAACAACTACAAACCAAATGGACAATAATATTAGCAGTATAACATGTATGCAGCTTTACATCACTTCCTCTGCCCAAGTCAAGAGTGGCCAAAAAACTATGACAGGGAGCCAGAGTTACTAATAGATCGTGGTATGGGAAATACATTCAACCTCAGCAATGGAAGAACTCTAAAACTGTCAGATTGAGGTCAATATTTTTCATGCTAAAGACCCAAACTCAGAGAGATTAGGAACCTGTGTCCTATTAAAAACCACCATGAAACACTGAACATTCATAATTATTATTTCCTAAAACACAGGAGAGGTATGTTACGATACAGTCCAAACATCTTATTTCTACCTGTAGTGCATTCTTGTTCTGTTAGTTCTGTGCTTCTCTAGCTAAAAGTTCTAAGTCTGAGATTCTGAATATGTACTCTGTGATCTGCTAGGTCAACAGTTCCCAAAGTTGTTCCTCACCCGATCTCCCTTCTGGCTTTAGAAGTTTCACAGAGTAACCCATGGAGGGGACAAACAGCATCCCTACAGGAACAAGGAGGGACCCTTAACCTCTCAGTGAAGCCTTAGTTTTTCCCTTCTCTGTAACATGATGAAAATAAATCCAATCGGCATTTTTTTTTTCCAAAGGTATACTACACAGTGTAATGTAACTGTAAATCTACAAATTTATCTGTAAAATTGAGTGTGTCTTTAATTGCAAGGATTAAAGTATTGAAACAAAAGTGAGGTAATTCACATGCCTCATCTTTTTACATTAGAGTATTACTATTCATTAATATTTCACTGCAGAAAGCACGAAATGCTGCAGTTTAATTCAAAAGATCTTTCACATTTGATAGAAAAAACTGAATATGTAATCAAATGACCAACATGAGGAATTCCTAACTTGTGATATTGGCAGTTATTTCTAGATATCATGTCAGGTTTCTTTTGCTGCTAATATAAGCCTATTTAAATGCAAGTGTAAAGGCAGTTTTGGTAGCCCAAACATTTTAATCCTTTGCAGGAAAGGATCCATGACTTAATAGACTATTTTCTTAAAAATGGAAAACGTGATTTTCCAACACATATATGTAAATAGTGAGTTCATCAGTTTGGATGAATGTCCAACTCTAGCTCACCACTGACTCAGTTTTATCCTGTTGCTCCATAGCCAGTAATTGAAGACTTGAATTTGTGGCTAAGGTCTAAAGTGCGAGCCGCTCCCACCAGTCACCAAAATAAACTTGGAGCTTAAAACTCCAGGTGTTATCAACAGTGTAAAAGAATGAACAGACTAAGGGCTTTTGTACAATACACACTGCATAACACTGAATGTATGATATTTCGTACTAAGACTTTAAAAATATACACCTGTAATGTAAACACAATACGTCATCTCACTTTCAGCTGTTTTGCCAGCTCTCTGCTTTAGGGTGCCACATTTTAAATCAGCCTAGAATCCCTTACCTTCTCCAGAATTAGAAAGGCATGGACTACATATTTTGGGGCGGAACTAAATACCACAGTTGCACTGAAGTTCCAAGTTTAAAGCAGGAGTTTCATGCTCTTTGGAAAATGTCCTACAGAGTCTGTGAGTTTTCCCAACTTATCCGTAGCTTAACAAAGCCTCTATACGAGGTTCTGAAGTGACAGCCAGTGCTTGCTTACACTGCAATAAGTCCCATCATTTTACACTCTTCCAGGTCTATCAATATTTATGCCGGTTTTGTTCAAGTGGTACTTCAAATCCAGTCCAAGCTTTGTCTTACAGATGACTTTGACTGTGATGCAAGTACTGCATTTTCATGTAATTGCACACTGTCATAAATGCCTTAAATGTTGTATCATCCAAAGGACATGACTAGAAGCCTCATTCCATCTTTATAAGCCCTGTTAGCATTTGTAATTAAACTTATTCTTGTTACATGAAAAATTGGTTATTACAGAATCATACATTACTTTCAAGAAGTACCAAAAATGCTGATCAAATTTTCAATCTTACAGACTGAAAAATGCAGTGCTTTTCCACAGAATTAAAAGCATGATTTTCCCAAGCTTTCTGCTGCCTACATCTACTCAGTCTGGCTATTCCTACTCATATGAAAAGCTGCTGCTCCAATTAGCTTTACAGACTAAACTACCAAAAAAGAAGTCCTGTCATTCCCTACATCTCAAACAGCGTTCTACAGTCCAATCACTTATTCATAGAGGTAAGCCAAAAGACTTCAACAGGTTTTATGGTTTTAAATGTTCAGTTATTTTGAAAGAACCTCTACTATTTAGAGCTTATAAAACTGAAGTTGCTTCAATGCATCAGGCATGCTTCTTAGTTCATGAAGAAAGGATCTGATCCTTCAAGGCATTCAGGAAGACTAGCATCTCTCAAAAGTGTTTTCTGAATTAGATGTTTGAAGAATTAACTAGGGGTTTTAGTGTTCAACATAACCAAAAGAAACAAACTGAAGTATTTGAAAAGTAGTGTATGTATTAAGCTTTGCATATTGCAGGCAACTGGTAACAGCACAAGTTAAAAAAACTTTCATTTAATGTCTTTGTTTTGATAGACTAATCAGCTCTTGAAGGGCTACAGTGAAGAAAGAATGATAGGTAAGAAACAGGCAGCCATGTATTAAGACAAATGTCCTTATTATTATCAATGCCAGCCTGAGCTGGGAAGAGGCCAGTACATACCTTTCCAAATTAACCTGAACTTTTAAAAAATACAGAACGGGAAGAATATTTAATAGTTTGAACCACCTGATAAGCAGCAAGTAACATTTGTACAGAAATGTATTTATTTTACAAGCCCAACAGATATTAAAATACTTAATTTGTATTACAGTGCTTAAATGACATGCTTAAATTCAACTTTAGAGGCACTACACTTACCTACAATACTTTTTTCTGGAGCTGGAGGCACAATGTAACCGATATGCATGTACTTTGTTGCTAATTTGCTGTGCAAGCCAAGAAAATCACTGAACCTTCTTTTAACCGAGAATTCATTTTTGTGGAACATGGAAAGTGAAGTCTTAAAAAAAAAAAAATTTGTTATGAATTACTGATCTATCTACTTAGCTACAATACAAAGTTATCTGCAAACGTTCGTTGCACTAGTTACCTTTGTTGTTACTCTGTATGCCATATAAGCATTCATGCCATCTCCTGTAAGAAAATTAAGATACTTATCCTAGGTCAAATTATTTTAATCCCTCTACACACTTTTTATTCCAAAATATACATTAAATAGCTTTCATTTAGATACTTAAAAATGCCAAAAGATAACAGGATAAGAAATCATGCTAAAATCTCAGAACAGTCTTCAAGGGATAAGACAGTCTACCATCTGACTTACTAAGCTCAAGGAACTTACCAACTTTCTCTGGGTCAGATACATTGATTTCTATATCAAATAAATCTCCATTTGCTTCCTCTTCAATCTAGGAAAAAGATATGCCATATATAATTAGGTAATATGCATTCATATTATGTATGGTTACAAGGATAAGGGTATAGAGGAATGAGGAAGTCAGTACGTTTGTGTAACTAAAAAACTGTTCCAGACCAACCATCCAGTGCTAAGTAAATATAATTTCTAACATTGACTGTCACTGCAACAACGTTCATGTGGTGGACCTGGCAGAGTTAGGTTTACGGTTGGACTCAGTGATCTTAAAAGTCTTTGCCAACCTAAATGATCTATGATTCTATGATTTTAGTTTTAAGCCTTTCTGCAAAAGCTTTTAGTATGGTAGCCTTTTCACAGGACTTGTTGGCTTCAAAATTTTTAGTAAATACTTATCTTAGTTCATTGTATCTCCTACAATGCCAGCAGATACAATGGTTCAAAAACCACTCTCATTTGCGATGTTTCCATACGCCTCTAATGAAAGGACAGATATTCCTTTTTATTAATGGTATCCATAGCAGAAGAACTTGGAAAAGGAAAAGTAACAGAGAATTTTCTGATACTTGCCTGAACTCTAATCATGCAGAATTTCATAATCTTTCAGGTTATACACAGAAGACTGATAAAAACAGAGATATTAAGAAACACCATGGAAGAAGGGACAGTGTACCAGGGCTAAAGGGGAGGAAAATCAGAATAAAATGCCATCTTGTGGTATCTAGGGAAGCAGCCACCATTGAGTGACAGGCAAGTTTTGTTTGCAAACTCATTTAGCAGGGGCACTGTCTAGAAAGAAAACACTCCAGGATGAATGGCATTCGGCAATGCCCAGGCTTTGAATGGAATGCCAAATGTAAATAGCAATGTTAAAACCACCATTAGCCTCAGCTGTTTGTTAGCATGCAGGATAATGCTAGAAAGTGCTTCCTCCATTTCCCCATTAACAACAGCTTTAGAAACACAAGCTGAAACCTGTAACATGCTAGTAAGAGTTATTATAAACATTTCTGCTGTATCGAGCTAACGGCTTGCTCTAACATACACTTTTACAATATCTATTCTGAAGGAATGAAGCTTCTTACTCCTCGCACTACAGATCTCCAATATAATCACCTAAGTAATGAATCTTACGGTATTTTCATGAGTCAAATTCACACTAAACTTTATATGCAAAATAAACAGAATAGGTCTTCTTTTACATACTTCTTAACAAAGAATGATCGTGAGTCAACATTTAGGAACTGTGATTTTAAAAGAAGAAAAAACTTCAAAAAACAAAAAATACATTTTCATAATTTAGAAGTTTACTGTGTACCTCTTCTCTGGATCTATCAAAAATCACAGGGGCTGTTACACTTTTCGATTCCATTCTGGGAGCTACTAATGTAGTAGGTGTTACAGGAGTGATTGCAGGAGTAGGTTCTGGTGAAAGTATTGGATCCCTCTCTGGACTGTCCAGTGAAACTTCTTCTGTTGCTTCTAGATAAACATATTGAGTTAGCAAAGAAGTTTTTGTGCAATAGAGATGGATATGCATCACGAAGACAACACATACGCACACTAAAAAATAATGATATACAAGTTTAATAAGATCATCTGTAAACAGCATCCATTTGTGCCAGATAATTTCTTTCAATACATAGCTAAACATTTGAGCTTGTAGTGCATAATGGGTTAAAGTAAGATTAACGTTGCCTTTTTTTTTTAATATATACTGTTTAGTAAAGAGCCTTTTAAAGTAGTCACAAGTGATAAGTCATTTATATCTGCATGAGATATTGTGAAAACTAATGATTTGGGGTTTTTTTTACCACAAACAGCTCTTTTTCAGCACCTGTACCAATTTTAGTTTTTGCACTTTGAACAACAGCTGATTTAGTCATATAGGCTGATAACTGAGCAGACCAAGCCATATGTTAAATGAAATTACACAACCATAACATGCCCCGAACCCTGCCAAAAGCCCACAGTCTGTAAAATAGAAATATTAGCAGGTGAGACATTCCAACTAGTAAGACTAACTATCTTTAGTCTCTATCTATCTTCAGTCTCTTTGGGGCTTAAAACAGCTCACTTGAAACTGAATACTTTCTTCAGACAGTTCATCTATCTTTAAAGAGGTGATAAATCTCTGCTCTACAAATCCCACATGCTTTTCTCCACTGTTTTTGACCACTGGCAAACTACACACTTCCTGGGTATAGGGAAGTTCCTGTTTTAGTTTGAACAACTAATGCTGCTGTTGTTGCCAAATGCACATTTTCAAGAATTCTAGTTCCTTAAAAGATAACATTGACCACAGAACATTTGATACCAAAATTGACTTCTCAACTGATCTCCAGTCTTATTACAAACTAGACCTACTGTGGCAACTACTTTACCAAGCAGGTAAAAGGCACTAAAACAGATACTCTCTAAGTTACACAAAGTTACCAAGAAGGTTCACTATGCAATTTGGAAAAGACCTGTGCTCGCAACTTCTGTCAGTGTATACCACTGAATTTTCAAGAGAAAATACGCCATCTTTCTTCCAAACTTTTTTAAAGCCTGGTGCATAGAACTAGTCGTTACTCAACAGTTAAGAAAAGAGGAGTTTTAAAGGTCAGATCTACTTTAAAATTTGTGAGATAGTTACATTGTGTGTAAAAAAAAGTCCAATTTTTGTCCCATGGACGACTGTTTGCTTCTCCAGAACAGCCCGTAATCTACTAGCAATGTGAAAATAGAACTGGGAATAGCATCCAATGAACTGTATCATTTATCACTGCAAAAAGTAGTATTATGATCTTTCATAATCAATACATCAAAACCACTCAGCTTTATCCCTGCTGCCGCTTAGAGATACTCTGCTAGTCAATTCTGTTTCCTGTTCTTCTGTAACACTTTTTTTGCCAGTCCCTGATTTTTTTCATAAATGAACAAAACTACACTTCCCTATTTCAGGGATGAAAATGACTCTGTACCTAAAATTTGTTTGATACCAAAGCTCAAAATAAATTGAAAACCAAACTTCAAAGTCACTATGCCTTAACCTGGTTTGAAGCAGAAGCTCATTCTGGCTTGAGACTGACAAAAGTTTGCTGTCATCACTTTGTTTTGGCGTATATCACGGAATTGCTGAGCTTGGAAAAGATCTCTGCAGATTGTCTAGCCTAACCACTCTGTTCAAGCAGAGTCAGCTACAGCAGGCTGTGCTAGACCACATCTGGATGGGTTTTGAGCATCCCCAAGGATGAAGAATCCACCTCCTCTCCTTGGACAACCTGTGTCAGTTCTTGACCACCCTCACCATTAAAAAAAACCAAAACCCCAAACAAACCCAATGTTTTTTCTTATGTATTATCTGTATTTCCATTTGTGCCCATTGCCTTTTGTCCTGTCAGTGGGGACTACTGAGAAGTCTGGCTCCCTCTTCTCCATTCCCTCCCATCATGTATTCATCATACACATTGTAGGATTCCCCCCAAGCCTGCTCTTCTCCATGCTGAACAGCTCCAGCTCTCTCAGTCTCTACTCATATGTCATACACTTCAAGCCCTTAATCATCTTCATGGCCCTCCACTGGACTCACTCTAGCCTGTCAATGTCTCTCTTGTATTGGGTAGATCAGACCTGGACTCAGCACTCCAGCCGTGGCCTCACCAGGGCTGAGCAGAGGGGAATGATCACTTCCCTCAATCTGCTGGCAATCCTCTTCCTAATTTCAAGTTACAGATTTCCATAGTATTTTCAAACTAAACATTAAAACAAGTACCTAAAGCTTTCTTTGAAAAGATTTATTTTCCTACCATTGCTTTATTCTTACTTCTAAATCTTTCTGAAGAATCGTGCTGAATCTTCCTGCCCTCAGATGCCACAGGAGGCATATTACACCAATAAAGACCTTTATTTCAAAACCTCAAATCAGGTGGGAAGTCATGCTGAGGCAGTTGCAAAAAAAAGCTTTTAGATTGGTAGAAGAACAACATTTAAACATGGAAAAGAGGTAATTCTCTCCTTTAGTGGCTAACAGCATTCAACATGTGTTATACAAATGACTATGTCACAGAAACAGAAAAAAAATTATATATACATATGTAACATGTCATATATGTAATATGATATAATATAAAATATTTTAAAAATTATAAAATAAAGCCATTCCACTTCAATTCTTCCTTTTTCTATCACCAGCTATATTCCAGCATGCGTGTTTGGGAAACAAACTACTAATCACCACTAAGTACTTCTCTGTACCTTCAAATTTTAGACAGGCTTATAAAACAAGCGATGAAACAATTCAAAGCACACAGATTTCTCACTTTCATCAGCTGAAAAAACATTCCTGTTACTGCAAAATCATGACTTCATGAAAAAGGTGAGAATTCAATGTAACAAACCAGCATGCTATCTGATGAAACAAGCACACTCCTTCCCAGCACCTCTTTTTCAGACTTGTATCTACACACCCATTAATATCATGAACTGATCCAGGTTGTGTATCACATGAACTCCAACCAGAATTAGTCCCCTGCTACTGTTCAGCAGATAACTGATGCTACTGCTAAACTGGTGCATTATTTTTGTAAAAGAGAAAGCAGCAGGAAAAAGCAGCTGGAAAGGCAAGGAACTTTCTTTTCAGCAAGACCAGCAACATTAGACTTCATCCACACCAGTATTTTTAAAGCTGTGCAATCCCAGGTTGGTTGGGCATGAGCAAATTTTTAAAGGTGCTGCCTATTAGCCCTCCTTTTCTATTTTCCTGGAGGAACTTACCCAGAGAAAATAGTACCTGTTTGATTGACAGCAGCAGGTCAGCTCTTTTAGGAAGAAGAAAAGAGAATTTATGCCACCCTCCCTCCTGTTACATCTCACCCCCAAGTCTTCATGCATCCTGAACTTTCACATAAATTTGGAAGAGTGAAATGCAAAAGATAGTGGAAGGGGGTGATGGGACAGAGCAGGACAGAGACAAGGATGTTGTACTTTTGTTTAAAACAAAAGTATTAAAAGATTCTGAAGGGAAAAAGAAGTATTAGCTTTATATAACAACAGCAGGCTCTTACACTTTCTATTTTTTTCCCCATCAGAAAAGCAGTTTTTGAGTAGTACATAAGCTGAAGATCTATTTTGCAAGAAATAGATTGTTCTGATGAACTCTGGCATTTATGCTTCTTACTCACATTCTTTCACTTTGAGAAATCAGATTACATGGTCTAGATTAAAAAGTGTCATTGAAAATTCTCCTGTTTGCTTTTTGTTGGTATTTTTTTCATGGAAAGATGAATTTGGTAGGTTTCAGAGTAGAAGCTATGGCACTTTCAGAAACATTTGCTTGATTTATTAATTTTAGATTTTTCCCTGAAAACTTCAGTATTAAGTTGTGGGTTTGTGGGCATTTTTTTGTTTGGTTTGTTTTTTTTAAATATTCTGTATTAGTATTTGCATGAAAAATGAAATCTAGATGTCTTGCTTTCTCAGAAAGCTCTCAAAAGCATGAGCTCTTCTTGCATAAAAAGAGGCAACTGCCCTACCCCACTTTTAGGAGGAAAACATTGAGATCCAACACTCACATCAGCCATGGCAGTGATCAGCACATATTAAGCACTCCCACCAATCTAATGCTGTAAGACTTCTACACATAAATATCTACTCTACAATCCATAAACAGTCTTTGTTATGGATCACTGTCAAGATGCTTAACTCCAAAAGAATATGAAACATCTCATCCTGCTGCAGAAGACAACTATTTATGATTAATTAACATTCTACAGCCAACTACATCATGTTTCTATCAGCACGCAAGCATGGGGCTCAATCTCAGCATTAGACAGCTCTTGTTTCTTTACTTTTCACCATTAGTATTTGTCAAACATCATCTTAGAAAGTGCAAGTTTGCAATTCTTCACTAGCAGCTCACTTCAGCTAAGTTATTTTTACTGGTCACACTTCTAAATGTCAGACCTCTAACATTCTGACATGGCTTGACTGTTTAAATTGGCTGATTATCTTTGAAAATTTACTCAGGTGATCACATAAATGTGGAAGTAAACTGAAGTAGAAACTGTTGTCCAGAACAGAGGACAAGTTATTAAAAAAAGGCTTCGCCAGGTGTAGCAACATTTCAGAGACAGATATCCTAAGAGAACTGTGAGAACTACTACACCTAAGTCATAGCCCATGACCCTTACTGTTACACCAGGAGTACTAAGGATAATCTTAATGAGAACAGAAAGTTTTAACAGAACAGTCAGCCACTAATAAGGCTGCTTTCTGACTTCAAAACTGTAGGTTCATGGGCTTTTGTGCATTTGTTTCTCACATAAGAGATCTAGAACTGAACAACCAGCTTCTATAAAGCAGTGAGGCATCTGCACCAATCTCATCTGATCAAACACACCCCATGACAGCAGCCTGACAGACAACATCAGGCAGAAACTTCTGCTGTTCAGCTGGTCTTAAAGTACATGTCTTGTCTGGTCCACAGAATTAGCATTTCCTTTTCTGTATCAACTCCCAGGAAAAAAGCCTAAGACAAACCTATCAGGACCTGAAGAAAAACAAACAAAAAAAACCCAATAAAAACAAACATCATCCGCCTCCACCTCATCGACTTTCCCCCAGGACACAGTAACTAGATACTTGCATAAGATGATCCATTCCCAAACACCTTTCAGAGCTGAAAAAATAAAAGAACATAAAAACTAATCTTTTACCAGACTAGGGCAGAGGAAAAAAATCGTAATTTTCCATTTTTCTGAAAATGGTGACAGAGCACTGACATAACTTCATAGACTTGCTCATCATCTATGAGCACTACAGTGAGAAGGCACACACAGCTATGTCACGCACAGGCGGTCCATGGCACATTGCTGCAGCTACACACAGAACTTTAGGCCAAGATTTTAGAAGACTAATTCAAAATTTAGTTCTTCACTCTACAGCAGAAGCTTATGGACAGACAGGTTTTAAGACACAACCCAAAGCCTCACAGATACTCTTAAGACTACTGTCCTGGTTTCAGCTGTGATAGAGTTAATTTTTTTCTAGTAGCTGGTATAGTGCTATGTTTTGGATTTAGTATGAGAAGAATGTTGCTGACACACTGATGTTTTCAGTTGTTACTAAGTAGTGTTTAGACTAAGTCAAGGATTTTTCAGCTTCTCATGCCCAGACAGCAAGAAGGTTAGAAGAGCACAAGAAGTTGGGAGGGGACACAGCCAGGGCAGCTGACCCAAACTGGCCAAAGGGGTATTCCATACCATGTGACATCATGCCCAGTATATAAACTGGGGGGAGTTGGCCTGGGGGATCACTGCTCGGGAACTAACTGGGCATCAGTGAGCGAGTGGTGAGCAATTCTGTTGTGCATCACTTGTTTTGTATATTACAGTTATTTTATTATTGTCATTTTATTATTGTAATTATTATCATTATTATTTTCTTCCTTTCTGTTCAACTAAACTGTTCTTACCTGAACCCATGAGTCTTACTTGTTTCTTCCCAATTCTCTCCCCCATCCCACCAGGTGGGGGCAGCGGTGGTGAGTGAGCGACTGCGTGGTGCTCAGTTACTGGCTGGAGTTAAACCATGACAACTACCTGGTTTGGAGCATTGACCATTACTGCCTCCACATGCAAAAGCTCTACAAGGTAAGATAAGTAATTCTTTTTTGGCCAAATAATCAACACACTGACTTTTATTCTAAGAGTAAAAGTGCTTAAGTGGGTTTAGCAAGACAGTTTGCTTTTTTCCAGAACTAAGAACCACAATACTAATAAATGCAGCAGCAAAATTTACTGGTCTCCAATGACAGCTGGAAAACTCATTTTTGTTCACCTTTGAAACCCAGTTTTAATAGTTCAGCCAAAGTACTTATGAGTCACCAGAGACAAGGTAATGAATACCTAAAACATTTTATTGCACATACTATCCTGTAGCTGCCGCAGAAACACAATAGCAAAGAAGCTTTAAGTCAAATAGCCTAAAAAAAATCCCAGGTTCTGAACTGCATTAAAACAATCTAGGAAATCATATAATTTGTTCTCCCTTACCTCCTTTTCTATTAGGTTGCATTATTAGATGAAATAATGAAAAAGATTTATCAAGCCTACAATAGCTAGAGAAGCATTCCATCACATTTTTTACAAATAAGTCTGCAAAACTAGAATTGTTTATGCCCCCAAAGCATCAGAGTCCCTCCTTTCAGAAGCCACCCATAGGATTTCCTTTACCTGGATTTTATAGTGTCTAATAATTCAGTATGAAGGAACAACATAAGTTAGAAACCTGTGGAACTTCATTCTCTTCCTCTCCAGTTAAGCATTCCTACAAGCTGTGCCAAGATAGGTTCCTCTGGAATTTCAACATGTTGAGGAAAAAATACCTAGTCACACTCACTTGTTAATTAAGTTCTGCTTTCATAGAAAGCCAGGCTTATGCAATCATGCTGGAAGCAAGAAAATAGGTATCTCATGTTGCCTTCTCACATTGTTTCTATTCATTGCAAATCAGTATCAGAAACTTAATCAGATGGATTAATATCATTGTCTAGCAAAACAGTCCTAAGAAAGAAAAGAATAGTTATACTTGTGAGTGTACAGCACTGGAACACAAATTAGATGTTGTTTTTGAGAACGCCTATGCTGACAGCGATACAAAGACAGAAGTTCATCACTAGGGTACAACTGTATTACGCAAACTTCCTGCTTAGAACAGTACACCGTGAAAGATGTCATATTCTGTCTTAGGCTCCATAAATCACTCTTGGTTTTCGCCCCTCTTTGAGCATTTGTACTAACCTCTGCCTCTATATAAATTGACCTTTTGAAGACCAGTTTTGGTTGTGTTAGACATGCAGTATGTTAGATGTTTTTAATTCAGTACTGCATGCATTTAAGAGAACGTCTTCCATAGCAAAAACTCAAACTCATTAAATCAGTTCTGTGTGTTTTCCTCGCAGCATTCATTTCAGTTGAAACAATCTGGCTGCTAACATTTGTTCCTTCTGTCTGGTTCCCCTCAATATTTACTCCAGCCACCTTTTTTCTTAATATCATCCAAATGAGAATTGGCTCTCCTAAAATATCCATTCCAGATGGCTCTATGGTTATAAAAAGCTGGTTTTATATACTGAAGCTAAATAACTAAATTACTGGTACTAGAAAGTTTCGTAACTAAAGCGCTGCTGGTCTTTGCAACTCATAAGATCAGGTAATATAAATACAAAAGAAGTAAGATTACCCCTCTATTCTTTATTCACTTTTTCTCTTAAAACTCTTCCAGAGAGTGTCATGGTTTAACCCCAGCCAGCAACTAAGCACCACGCAGCCGATCATTCACTCTTCCCCATCCAGTGGGATGGGGGAGAAAATCAGGAAAAAAAGTAAAACTCTTGGGTTGAGATAAGAACGGTTCAATAGAACAGAAAAGAAGAAACTAATAATGATAATGATAACACTAATAAAATGACAACGGTAGTAATAAAAGGATTGGAATGTACAAATGATGCTCAGGGCAATTGCTCACCACCCGCCGACCGACACCCCGCCAGTCCCCGAGCGGCCATTCCCTGCCCCCACTCCCCAGTTCCTATACTAGATGGGACGTCCCATGGTGTGGAATACACCGTTGGCCAGTTTGGGTCAGGTGCCCTGGCTGTGTCCTGTGCCAACTTCTTGTGCCCCTCCAGCTTTCTCGCTGGCTGGGCATGAGAAGCTGAAAAATCCTTGACTTCAGGCTAAACACTACTTAGCAACAACTGAAAACATCGGTGTTATCAACATTCTTCACATACTGAATTCAAAACATAGCACTGTACCAGCTACCAGGAAGACAGTTAACTCTATCCCATCTGAAACCAGGACAGAGTGTTAAAGTAGTCAATACATTCTAACACTGTCATGAGCAAAATCAAGTTCAAATATATGCAAATACAAATTTAGTAATTTCAGAACAAAGGTAATAGGCATGTATATACATGTATCTATACAAAATAGCCCAGAACTAATGGCTATGAAATTTATGTTCAAACAATTACATCAGGGAATCAATTGAGATGAAGACTGTATTCAAAGCAGACTGCCAACTGACTCACTCAATAGGTAGGAATAGGTAAAATGTTAGTATTGAGAAGCAGCACTCAGAACTGTCTTTTGATGTACAAAATATACTTCAAATATTACATCTCCTTTCTTGAACAGTTAATGCTCCTACACCTGTAATTGACAGCAACCATAACCCATGTTAGGAAAGTCGAAAACCAACACCAGAGTAGTGACTGATTAATGAAGCACTAGAAATGTGTTGTCTATTGACTGATTACTTATCAGAACTTTCACACATCTTTCTCCTAAACATGCAATACTGTCAAGTATCACAGACAGAATCATGCCCTAGCAAAATGATAGGACTGGTCCCATACACCAGTTTGTTATCTTTTTATTGTAACAAGAGTCTCATGAAAAAGGAAATACCCTCCAGCTTGCAATACGACCTCAATTATCTTTGTAATTGGAAAAGACTGGGACAGGTTGTGTATGGCTATTAAGCAGAAAACAAGAATGCAACTTAAGTCATGTTTTTACACACAGATTTTAATATTGTTAATTACATAATGATAAATACTATTATTACTGTCAGCAGAACACATTACTAACCAGCTAACACTGCCACTGACAGGACAGTACACACCACTGAGAAACTTGCATTTAGTAAACAAACTTAACTAATGTTATGAAGTACCACAAGAAAAAAATTGTACATAAGTGCCAAACTATCTAAAAGGTTTTAACGCTCCTTCCCAGAAAAGCACATTTCTTTCAGCCCAAGAGCAAAAGAGTTTATGCAGACACATTAGAAGCAAAGAGTAATTACCAGCAAAGAGGTCTTCTCTGTCATCATCTAGCATGATTTCTGCTGGCTTTGGACCATTGGAGTTTGTGCTGAGGTCTTCTGCAGGAAGACTTGCTGGCTCTGGAGATGAAGGACTTGACTGTTTTAAAAAAAAAAAAATTTAAAAAGTGAAGTAATTAGCAGAGAACCAGTTGCCATGTGTCAGTATATAAGAATTACTGGAACAAACATTCTTTCATTGCAAAGAAACAAGGCAAGATGTACAGAAAGGAAACCCTGCCAGCTATTTCCATTTCCTACTCCTAGCGTGGTAACAATGAACAAAGGTTATGAGCTAGTCAACAGCTCTTTTCATTTCTTTGTCAGAGAGAAAAAAAGTAACCCGTTTCCTCAGGTTTAAGTAACATGAAACAAAAGCTGCTACAGAAATATATAGAATAATTATATTAGTATTGCTGAATGTAATTTGATTAAGTTCCTTTTGGAAAGGCTTAGATTTAAGTCTGGATTTATACATAGAAAAAAATTAATAAAGAAATCTCCGAGAGCTCTATACCAGTTTTTCAGAGATTAAAATAACACGTTAATGCCATCCAAAGAATTCAAGGCTGCTTGTGGCCGTAAGAAATTTTAATAGCTTTGCAACAGGTTGAACTTGGGGATTATTGCCAGAGGGTCATATTGTACTGTACATGGAAGGTAGGCTTGCCATAGATACAGTTCCTTTAATTCACTGAAGACTAGAACTTGCCCTGTGAAAAAGAGAAATACTTGCAGACGCTCAGGAAAATTAAAGCAATTTATAGCTTACTCACAAAATAAATAAACATCTGACTGAAGATCAGTGCTTCAGTTAGAAAATCCTTGTTGAATACAAGTATCAACTATGTTTACTGCATAGGACTAGAAAATTTGCAAGACTCTCTTCTCACAGCTTCATCCAAGACAGCTAACTAAGGAGTTTTCAACAACAGCATATTTATTCATGAATGCGTGCACTTTAAAAGGAGCATTTGTAAGCTGTGTCACTACTTGCTTCCTAGTTTTTGCACAGAGTTGTCATAATTTAAGTTCAGAACCAGAATTCAAAACAGGTAGTAAATGTTTCAGGCTACATGTCTGTGGCAACAAATGCCACAGGCTATGAAAGATTTAAAAAAGCTTGAAAAATACTGAAAAGCCACTGAAAAAGTCTGTCCAGATTGTATTTTCACATTCATAAATGTAGCAAGGCAGCAGTTCTAAGGGAAGGCCTTTCTTACAGCTGCCTGTCCAAGAACAGTGTAGGTCCTGACATGGAGTATGGCACTGCTGCTTTACTTCAAGCAGGAGAGAGCAAGATCCTTACTCCCGCATCTATCCAGACCTCAGCCACCTGAAATTCTGGCACAGAGGAATTAAGCAAGAAACAGTAAAAATCCTGCCAGACAAATTCAGACACAGTACAAAATGTTTTTTTCAGAGGACATATGAAATCAAGGCTCTGTTGACCTGGAAAGTTGTTAGCTCAAGGTTTTCCCTGCTGAAGACAGAAGGAAGATGAAAGCAAATATGAGAATACCAGAAAATTTATATTTCTTAAACAAGATTATGGTTGCAACAAGGAACCGCTCCATTCAAATGACAGAAGAGGTTATATACCCCCTTCCCTTTGCCAAAGGCTGCCACTCTCTGAAAAGCCCATATGTAAAGTGGGGAAACCAATAAACAAATCAAAGTGATGAGCAATGAAAGAGCAGCCTCTCAGACTGCTTGCTGGATTTTGCCCTAGAGCCTGCAAATAAAGTCAAAGCAGAAACACTTGGGAACTGTATGTAGGTAGTAGAGTTTATAACCTTACAAGGAACCAATCCACTAGCCCCATGTACACTTCTCATCTCATACTAAACCAATGCCGAAATGATCCCACAGCAAATAGAGTGCTCTGAGGTAAAAAGGTCTATTTGTTCACTCTGTGAAGTATGATCCTTAAGTTGTATCACAAGATTTGCAACTAATTTAGACAAAATTAACTAGGAAATGTAAGAAAACCTCACCACTTGACATGCTTTATTATTCTACAAATGATGCTACAGATAGTATGTCACATGTAATAGTCGATAGTTTTAAGTGATTTCAGAACTCAGAAGTGGCGTATTCCAGGAGAAACGGTCTGTCTCTCCAGGCAGTGCTTCACAGAGCTGCGAGTTCAAGATCTTGTACTTCAGCTAGAATAGCAAAGCATGGAAATGTTTGACTTCCCTGTGAGGTTCAAGCAGTTTAAAGTTTTATCAGCAAAAGCAACTCTTCACAAAAACGTTACAGATACTGATTCCAGGCCAGTTTTGCTGCTACTCAACTTTGAACAGCAGCCCACTTACATTTTGATAGCTCTATTTTGATAGTTCAGGACATAGTGGGGACCCCACATTACGACAGATGCAGAGTGGCATGCAGCTCATGCTTGTCAATTCACCTCCATGAAAAACAGCTGTAATACAGCCAGACATAGGGAACAAAAGCCTTCCTGCACACTTGCACATAGCAAAGGGCTTTCTGTTTTATCCCTTAATCGTGCTCTTGATTAATGAGTGGTGGAAAAGAGCCCTTAGAGAAGACTGACATCTTCAAGCTATTCCCTCAGTCTATCTTCTCAGTTTTATCTGAGGTAGCTATTTTCATTACTGATGATTACTTTTGACTATACCTGGCTTCAAATCACAAAAAGAAATGCTACAATACACAAAATTCACCTTGAACATTTAAACCTGATCAACATATGGCATAATACAAAAACCTAAACATTTACATGCCTAAAGTAACAACCAAGGCTAATAGAAAGCTATTCCCACTTTGAAAAAAGGAATAGATTCATCCTAGGAATAGCTATAAATACATGCCACCAGGTCCTGGTAGGATTATGGATCCCTTTCTATCACTGAGCTGGTGTTGTGGTTTAAGCCCGGCCAGCAACAAAGCATCATGAGGCCACTCACTCACTCACCCCCTCCCCAGCCCGGGGTGGGATGAGTAGGAGAAAATATGAAGAAAAGCTCATGGGCTGAGACAAGGACAGGGAGGGATCACTCACCACTTATGGTCATGGGCAAAAGACAACTTGGGGAAAAAACAAAATCCATTTGTTTTACTACCAATCATATCAAATCAAGGATAATGAGAAGTAAAACCCAAATCTTGAAACACCTTTGCGCCACCTCTCCTGCCTTCCTGGCTGAACTCCTCTCCCGGTTTTCTCTACCTCCTCCCTGCAGCAGCGCAGGGGGACAGGGAATGGGGGTTGGGGTCAGTTCATCACACCTTGTCTCTGCCACTCCTTCCTCCTCAGGGGGAGGACTCCTCACTCTTCCTCTGCTTCAGTGTGGGGTCCTTCCCACAGGAGACAGTCCTTCATGAACTCCTCCAATATGAGTCCTTTCCAGGGGCTGCAGTCCTTCCGGCACCGGCTGCTCCAGCGTGCCCTTTGCCATGGAGTCACGCCACCTTTGGGGGCATCCACCTGCTCTGGCTGCAGGTGGGCATCTGCTCCCCTGCTCCCCTCCATGGGCTAGGGGGGTCAGCCTGCCGTCTCACCAAGGGCTGCAGGGGCATCCCCTTCTCCGGCGCACCTCCTCCCCCGCCTTCTGCACTGACCTCGGTATCTGGAGAGGGGCTCCTCTCACGTCCCACTCCCCCTACTGACTGCAGGTTCCCCTTCTTAAATCTGTTCTCCCAGAGGCGCTACCACCATCGCTGATGGGCTCAGCCTTGGCCAGAGGCAGGTCCGACTTGGAGCCGGGGAAGCTTTGAGCAGCTTCGCACAGGAGCCACCCCTGCAGCCCCTCCCCCACTACCAAAACCCCACCACACAAACCCCAAACAGATGTGTAAGATCCTGTCCATTGGCACGGTTAAAGAAAGCCAAGAATTCTACTCTGGATACCTGGCTTCACAGCTGTCATTAGCATACCAGTTACAGATGGCTTTCTCCAAATTTCACATACCATTTCCACAAACCACAACTGGAGGATACTTGCAAAAGGAAAGGACTCAAACAGACCTTAGGAGCACCTCAGAAAGCTCAAGAGGCAAAGCTTATTCATGCAGCTAGTATAATTTGTATACAAGACACAAAGTCTAGAAGTGACTCTTTCAGGCAGATTTCCAGTGAAACAGAATTTCTGTCTGTGTGGTATTTGTTTTATAAAGATACAATAAATTTATATTTGTTATAAAACTCAAGTTCCATTTTTAAGAATAGGAGATATTAGTTATGTGGTTGATTTACAAGTAAAATGTCTTTCCTTTGAAACACCCTTTCAGCTGTGTACTGGTTTTGGCTGGGATAGATTTTCTTCATAATGGCTTGTATAGTTCCACAGTTTGGATTTGTGAGCACGCAGCGTTGACAACACAGGGATGTTTTAGTTATTACAGATCACTGCTTACACAGCATGAAGGCCTTCTCTGTTTCTTACTGCCCTGCAGTGAGAAGGCTGATGGAGGACAAGAACCTGGGAGGGGACACAGCCAGGACAGCTGACCCCAACTGACCAAAGGAATATCCCATACCATGTAACACCATGCTCAGCAATAAAAGCTGTGAGGAAGAAGGGAGGATGGAGAGGATATTTGGAGTTAATGGCATTTGTCTTCCCAAGTAACCATTACGTGTGATGAAGCCCTGCTTTCCCGGAGATGGCTGAACAGCTGCCTGCCAATGGGAAGAAGTGAATGAGTTCATTATATATTGCTTGCGCATGCAGCTTCTTCTTTACCTATTAAGTATTCCTTATCTCAACCCGCAAGTTTTCTGACTTTTACTCTTCCAATTCTCTCCCCCATCCTGCAGGGGGGAGTGAGTGAGTGGCTGTGCAGGGCTCAGCTGCCAGCTGGTGTTCAACCGCAACAAGCTGACAGCTGAAAAAGGTATTTCCTGGCCTATTTATTTTTCAATGGCTCTTTGGTATTTTTAAACAGCTGTCATTCTCAAACAAGATAAATTAAGGATGGGGTTAAATAACTTCACAGACAGTTGGGGTTTTATATGAAAAAGATAATGTGTAGAAACTTATTAAAAATCATTACCGGTCTGAACACAGCATCAGCTTGTTTTTAAGAGTTTTGCAACAAAGTTCAGTTCATTATCTTCAAAAGTTATCTTCAGAACAGACATAGTCCTCAGGGAACTATGAAAACCCAGAAAGCCACAGCTCTGAATGTATCAGAAACTACAGTCAATTAATTCCTAATAATCTGATTATTTTACATAGTCAGTGGGTCAGAGAGTACTAATCAGCCTCTCAAAAAAAGCACCCATGCACCCAAACAACAGCTATTCCAGTTACGCCCTGCTACAGGTGCAAGCTAAAAGACAGGACGCCAACTTTGCTCTTTTATCTCTGTGAAGAGATCTAAAAAGGTGATTAAAATGGCTGTTAGAAGAGTTAGTAGTTAGCGCAGTGAAAATCTGAGTATCAGACAAAAAATGGAAGATGAGCCTAACAAAAAACCTCATGGCCCAGACACACATGGATGGCATAGCTGTTTAGAAATTTTAAACTGATTTGATGCCAGCAATTCAAGAAATGTCACAAACATGTTCATTTCCTGAAAGGTACAGGCCTGTGAAATTTCTGAGAGACTCCTGAGCTGAAAGTAAGTCAGGTGAAGCATCCAACAACCAAGATACCCAATGGCCAGGACATTCAGATATGCAGGGCAGTCAGGATCTTGCTTTGCTTGTTTCCTAGAAAACAAGTTTCTGGTGAGAAGTCTATAGGCCCATTCCAATTTGCAAAGGCAATAACAAGCTCAATTTTCTTCTCTTTCATTGTGCATTACATTCAGCGGCAATAACTGTTTTATAGCTTTGACTTACAAAGAAACAAGAACAACTTCTCACATTTTCTGTTGGCTGAAATTACAGCCCTAGATGCTTGGACATCCTCCCTTCTCTTAATAGTAGAGTCCGCCCCAAACCAGTTGAACTACTTGTCTGAACCCCTCCTAGCCTCCTTCGGTCAGAACACAATAACAGGCTGACAAAAGCTAACCAGCATACTATTCTAATTGTTCAAGTTAACCAGGCTCATTGTCTGAAACAGGGTTACAGAAGCTCACACACTACAGCATGGGCAGAGAGAACAGACTCAACAGCAGGACAGTAATATTTTCAGCAGAAAGTAAGAGGACACAAGCAATCACACTAGAACGAATACCTACATACTTCCATTACAGCCTGGCTTTAACACCAAGGAACAAGACACACATTTCCAGTAGAATTACACCAATCAATCTTGGATACAGAGTTAGTTTTGTGCAGAGGTAGAGTACAGTGTTGAAGGACTTAATACTTTCCTCTCAGATATTCCAATGGGATCTTTACATACTTCCTCTACAATTGTCACTGTTAAATTCAATAGATATCATTAAAGACATCTGGACTTCTGTGTCTATCTAATGTTTTGCCTTCTGTGCAAAAACCAAATGCATATTGCAGATCTTTGACATAAACTGATAAACTGGCAATGAGATTATATACACACCCTGCCCTAAATGACATTCCTTGATAGATTACCACATCTACTGCTTACTGATTGGTTTCAAGTGCCTCCATGCATTCTTCCATTAGAAAAAAACCCAGGAATATAAACACCAGTTGAAATGAATATGTGGCAGCTTAGCTACATGTTCACACGACACCTGCTTTACAAAACAGAGACAGACAGTACAGAAATGAGTGAGAAGTTTAGGGGAAATGAAGTAAGAAGTGGTGCAACAAGGAAGGTGGCAGAGAAACACACTAGGGCAAGGAGGAAGGAGGAGGGGGAAATGATGAAATGAGGGTAACACTAAACATACAATTTTTCAGAAAATCTAACATACTCTTTTTTCATATATGTTGCCAAAAGTGACTTTCATACAGTTGTTTGTGGTCCCTCATAAGAGCAGCAGAGGACATGGACAGTAAATCAGCAATTTGTTGATTACAAACTTGTAACAGGATGATTCTTCTCCTAATGCACAGTTAACTTCCAGAACTTCTTGTTGTGCGTGGCATAGACACTTTTTTTTTAAACAAAAAACCCCAAAACAAAACAAAACAAAACCCCATGCACTTAAAAATTCAGCAAGTAGGTAAGTGCTTGGAAGATTATTAATATTGTAATGCTACCTAGGGCTCAGGAGGTCCCTGAGCTACAACAAACTGTATGTGAGAGAGTACTGCAGGTGACTACCAGCACACACATAAAATCATCAGCAATATTCTTCACACAGCATCCACCACTGAGTATTGTTGTTAAATGCAATCTTGGCTGAGACTATTTTTCTGATTCAGTCCAGCTGTTCTCATTGAGGAAAGCAACTCTGACAGGTAAAGGGAGACCACTCAGTGACCACAAATTTAATGGAGGCAGTCCTCCAGACATTATAATATGGTTGGCACAATGAAAACCAAACAATCCTTCTACTGCTCTTAGGCACTGTGGTTATCTGATGACGAAATAAGCACTCCACCAGCTCAGACAAGCTGCTGCTCAGCCAGGTACCCAGAGTTCATAGGTGCCCTACGTTCACTGAAAGGGAAGCGTTCTCATTCTCTTACATCCAACAAGTTTACAAGTCCTAAAACGTGTTCCCACCGCACTCCAGAAATGCCAGGTGTTACAGCTCAGTGTGTTTTACATTCTAGAATTAAGAGGGTTTAATTTAAGTCACTAACTTTGGGTACGTGCACAAAGAAAGTTAAAACTCCAGCTTCTTTTTCTTTGCATCAGAGAATTCAACTTGAAATAAACAATATTCTCCATTTCATTATCCAGATAAGCCACTGAAGTCAGTCAGCCTTCCTGTATTTAAATATTTCATATTTGCTGTTCATAATATACACTGAACTTGTATTTTGTCAGATGAAACTTAGATGAGTTAGCATGTGTTTTCTAAATGGAGACTTCATTAACATGGAAGCTATTTGGAAGACATGTTAGAAATCTTGTAGCTTCTCTACTGCACAACAAAATCATAGGTAAGAAAGGAACAGCCTTTTGTGAGCTGCAAAGAGAATGAAAACAAGAAAAAAATAGGAGGGGGGGCTGAAATTAATCATGCAAAAAGCAAATGGACAGCTCCAAGATAAACCAGTTGGGAACCCTTTCAAAGTACCATAGCCTTCATCTAAGTTGGCTTTGGACCTCACCGTCCCTTGCCATGCTCTCTCCTCTGGTATCAGCAAACAAATACGTGATCTATGAAAAGCAGGATGCCATTCCGTTGTTACTATAGAACTTCCATTGCCATTTAGAAACAACTACTTCATGAATATTTACAGGACTAAAACAACACTCAAGACAGAAGTTTAATTAGGCCCACACCAAGAGATAATTGTTCTTCTCTGGACTAAGGTGTCCTATACACTTGAGTTAAATAATCTACATTCAAGCTAGTGAGAAGTTTAATTTTCATGATCTCTTCCTTCCAAATTTGCAGAAAAATCACGAGATTAAGGCTCTTCCCTAAATGCTGTAGCTGATTAGACATCAAAAAAAAGCTTTACTGACAAAGCTTTTCAAAGCTTCTCTTTAAGCAAAGATGCTTCCCTTTTCTACTTAGCTACTTTCTTTCAAATAGACTGTCTGCAAACACAAAGCAGCACAACATAACTGTCAGCCAGACCAACCAAAACAAAGTGCATTTCTTTGCCAGTTTTTGCGGTTAGAGGAGTTTCCAGTAAGTATTTTTAATCATTAAGATGAGGACTTCTCATTGTAACTGTGATTTAAACTCTAAATCTATCTTATCTCTTGCAGCTTTAATTCCAGACCACATCAGTTAAGACTTTTGTTTATGTTATACTGCAGCCTTTCTTAGCGCAGAGACCAAGGCTCCAATAACACACTGTATCACACAGAGATACACAGAAATCTATTGATACAATTCTTGTCAACTGCAGGTTCACATCACTTGCTATTCCTTCACAGCACATCTCCACAGATCTTCTTCTACCAATGCACAGATTATGCATTGATAAAAAGAAAAAAAAAAAAGTGACTTGAGAGAAGGCAAGTGACTTAAAAATACATTTAAGAACCTCTTTGTATACTGGCCTTTTTTGTTAAGGACAAGCAACAGCCAGCGTAAAACAAAGAACCACGCACTGATCCTATTACCGTAAAGGTCAGGGACAGGAAACCCTTCAGGAAAAGAGGAACAGGAACAATTTTCTTTTTGAAAGGGCAACTGCATACAAGAAGAACAAAGTTTTTCCACAAGGTACTGGCAAAACACACAGGTGAAACATGACCGCAACAACTCAGCAAGAAAAGCTCCCGCTGTAGTGAATGAACGCAGAAGCATTTTTTCAGAACGACGACCTATTTACGCATTCAGTTCTTCCGGTTTTTGGTTGGGTTTTTTTTTGCCTCGCACGCACGGAAAACAACCACGGTTTGGAGACGTGTTCACCCCCAGTTTTCAGACCTTCCAGACTCTGGTTTCTCTGACCAACTGCACGTTTCACAACGCCTTGCACGCATGCATGCCTCCTGCCTTCAGCCGCCCGTAACGGCCCCTCCTGCTCGGCGGCGGCGGCGGCGGCGGGGTGGGGGGGCACCGGCGGCGGCAGCGGGTGGGGGGGCACCGGCGGCAGGTGGGGCGGCGCGGCGCGGCGGGGCAGTCACCGGGCGGCCGCCCGGCGACGCCAGGCTAAGCCACCGGCAGCCCCGCGCTGCGCCGGCTCCGGCGGCAGAAGGCTTAGAGAGAAATAATAAGTTTCTGCAAGTTTTTTTTGTTTGTGTGTTTGGTTTTTTTTGCAAACGAGAAGGGGATGAAGCCTCGGACAGAAGATGGGTTGTTATCAATCCACACAAAGGCTAAGGGGGCGGGGGTAACAGGACCAGCGAGACTGGCGTGGTGTGAAGAGGAAAGGTGGAAATACTTATTTCCCCGGCTGTACGAGAAGGGGGTAAGACGAAGGAAAGCGGCGACCTGGCACAGCGGTACTTGGAGAAAGAGTTTCGGGTTTCTTTTGGCAGGAGAAGACCTGAGGGGGACCACCGAGCCCCCGCGGGGCCGAGGCCACTCGCCCGCCGGGAGGGAAGCGCCGAGGAGTCGCCGCTACCGGAACAGAGGCAGGCGGCGGGGCCGCAGCCGGGGGCCGGGCCGGTCAGGGCCGGGGGCCCCGGCCAGGAGCGCGGCACCGGCGGCCTGGCGGGGAGGGGAGGGGAGGGGAGGGCCCCGCGGGCGCCGGCGCGGCCGCGGCGTTCGGGCCCCGCGGTGGACGGGCGGGCTCTCACCTCCAGGGTGGACACGGTGCTGGTAAAGAGGTCCTCGCCTTCCTCCAGCTCCTCGAAGTCGGCGGGCCGCGCCTCCCCCAGCGGCGGGGGCTCCCTCTCCGCCGCCATCTTCCCTTCCAGCCCGGCCGCCAGCCCCGCGCTCACGTGACGGCCGCACACGCCCCCTGCAGCCACGTGACTGGGGGGGGCCGGCAGGCGGCGGGAGCGAGCGGGCGGGAGCGGGGCTGGCGGCGGCGGCGGCGAGGGCGAGGACGGGAGAGCTTCCCTTTCCCGGGGCAGCGGGGCCCGCCGTCGCCGTCAGAGAGTTCCGCGAAGTCGGTCGCTGTCCGCGGAACCCCCCAAAGCCTGCGTCCCACGGAGGCAGCGTCCACCCGCCCCGGCGCAGAAAGCTGGCTGTGCCGGGGGTCCCCCTGCCTGCAGCGGCGTGGCGTGGGCGCAGCGTGAGGCAGCCGTGAGCCTTGGGCGTGAGGTGTCTGCTGGGAACGAAGCCTGGGGAAGCTCCCGTCCCCCGCCGAAACCTTGCGGGGCGTTTTACCTTGTCCCCCTTTCGCGAGGAGCCGGCGCGGCGTGGCGCCGTGGCGACCCTCCACCCCCTGCCCTGCACCACGGGGTTGGGGGGAACTTCCAAGAAAGACGGTGTTCCGCCTCGTGTCGGTCGTTGAATTAAGAACGGGTTTTCCGTGAGGAAACTCCACTCATCACACTCTTTCAGATGAGGTCTCGGGGAGCGAGGGTTAGAAGTGTCATGCCCCACTCCTGCAGTCGTTTGGTCGGGTGCGGTCCTATTGACGACCACTGAAGGAACCTCTCGTGCAATTAAAGCGTTTGCCGGCCCGTTCCCTCAGTTACTATTTCCGAATTGCTTTTCTTCCCTCCCTCCTAGCTCACAAATGATACCAATTCTTTCAAAATTCTAAGTTGTAATACTCGTTTTAAAAAAGATCAAGTCGGATGTCAACACTGCCTATGTAGTAAGCATTATCTTAGGGCACTTACACTGGATTTGAGCTGTTACTGTTGCTTCTGCTATATCGAATACAAGTTTCAAAAAGTATCTTGATCTTCCACATTGATAAAGCACAGGTTTCATCCGCTCGGCGACCTCATGCTTTGTGAGGGTTTTGTTAATGTTTGCTGTGTTGAAGTTAACTTCTAAACCATCTCTGATGGGGACAGCGCTCTTCACGTAGAACGGATGCGTCTGTTTCTACAGACCGTAAGCTCTTTGGGGCAAGGGTGGCACCTCTCTAGTGTTTGCAGAGTGCCTAGTAAAGGCTAAATGGAAAGAATATATGGTCTTACATACTGTTTTCCTTTGGCCTCTTGCCAATCACATCATGAGAAAGTTGTAAATATGTAACAGAAATACATGTCATCTTAGAAACATGTAAGTGTCGTGCATAATTTTACCTGTACTGTTCAAGCTCAAGACATCAGAAATTGTGGAGAGCTCTCTCCTCACATATGTGAACTGCTGACTTAAGAGAGAATGTCCCTTGTCCCTGCTGATGTCTGGGGACATTTCATGACTCAGTGCTTTGAGTGAGACCTTGTAAATCTCCTGCTCAGAAGAGATGAATTTGTGTTGAGGCTCAGGAACTCCGAGTTTCCGCTTGCAAATAACAAAGAAGTTATCAAACAGAGGAGATTTATGAGCAAAAGTTCCATTGAAAGTAACAATTTGTCTTCTTAGACATCTAGAAGTAGATGGAAAAGGAATAGCCAAGCTTTCTTGTTTTCCTCAGATCAAAAAAAAGTTGTCTGCTACTGGAGTAAAAGACATATTTCGAGACCAACATAGCTACAATATCACTGTTACTAGAAGCTGTAATAACTTGCATGTCGTTTACCAGGTTGAATAGTATTTTTAAGTTTCATAGGAATGGGACATTTTCCAGCATATCCATGTTTCCTTTTTCTGTACAAAACAAGAACAGCAGTGATGCTAAGGTTGTCTGCAGTGACTATGAGATGAAATATAGTCTATTCACATATTTACTCTATTCCTTAACTCAGCCCACTGCTGTTCAGTACATATTTACATAACATCCAGTGGCCTTTTTAAGACTTAAAAATGCAGAGTAAGAAGCTGAAAAAAATCTATTCAAAACATGCAAACATTTTCTATCCAGAAGTGCTGTTCTCTGGCATCTACAGTTTTGTGTATGGCACTATCATTACATGCTTACTGCCTTCCTAATTTCTTGTGGTATTCCTGTTTCGCTATGCTGCTCCTGAAAGCTTTTCAAATAACTGGCACGTGCACACTTTATCTAGAAATTATGATACAATCACCTCAGTAACAATTCGGTGTTCTTTGACATTATATGTTAAGCTATGTCATCATAATTTTATTTGCTGTGATTAGAAAGATCACATGATATGTATTAAATTTTTTAGATTTCTGGGAAGTATACTAATCTAGCATAGTACTTAGGTGTTTAAAAGTTTTCCAGTAGCCTGACTAGTTTTCTGACTTCATCAGGATTCACACCCATGCTTTCAACAATCATGTGGCTAGACTACAGATCGGCTCTCTCAAACACCTTAAAGTAGTTGTCTATCACACCAGTTGAGTATGCTACAGAAGCAGAATAAAGTGAAGAGCAAACAAGACAGCAGCTGTGGTGGTTTGCTTTTTTGTTTGTTTTTGGGTTTTGGGGGGGTTTTTTTTTGGGTTTTTTTTGGGTGGTTTTTTTTTTTTTTTTGGTTTTTTGGGGTTTTTTTTTTGTGACTCATTAAGAAAGGTATATAAGGAGTTTAGCTCCTCTGATTCAAAGTAACATTGCATTTATAGGCTGGGGTTTTTTTAACTTACTTTTCTAATGCTTCTGGGATGTGTAGCCACAGAAATCTATTACAGATTTTTTTGTGGCAGTGGGGTCAAGGAGTAATACAAAGGTAACTACAGGACCTCGATTTTTAACTAATTGAGATTTCAGTTTGAAAAACTGTGGATTAGTAAATCTGGGTGGAAAAATAATCCAAAATAGGGAAAGCCAATCAAGGAAAAAAAATGGAAAACCATTAATGCTGCAGAAAAACTTAGGATGATTGAAAAAAGCCAATCACACATGAGATCGTGATGTGTTACCCCTCAGTTTAAAGCCAAGCCTTGTCCCTGTCAATGTGGGTATTAATATATGTGTTATTCAACAGATACGTAATAGCTGTCAACTCTACCTCATGCTACTAAGGCAGAATCTAAGGGAGAGGAGAGGAAGCTGCCCACGTATCCTAATGGAAACTGCAGCCACCCCTTCCATTGCAGCCAATAAAGCCACCTCTAATGCTACGTGAGAAGGATATTAAGGTTGCAAAGGCAAGAACATGAACAGTAGAAACATCAAGGCTAAATTTACATGTGGAACTTTTTTCAGCCCTTTGTGTATATGTGGTGTGCCTGCTTTAATTACCTGGTTACATGCTAACACTTCTATAGGAGCCTTCTTCCCAAGGAGATTGACTGCACAGTTACAGACACTGTTTTTCCCTACTGCTTCCTTACAGTTAGCTCCATACTTAATTTATTATATGCAGTTCCACCCCTACTCTGAAGACAAAAAGATTTGTCTCCTCATGAGCTTTTCTCTGAGGCTCGTCACTATAAAATCTAAGCGTTTCACAGGCACTGATGAATTTTATCTTCAGAATATTCCTGTGGGAGTATATTGCCCATTACACAGGCAATGAGCAGAGACTGAAAATTTAAAACCTAAAGTGTTTACTGATTTGGATGCCTGACCTGAGACAGCTAGGATTTGTTTTTTTCTAGAGTACCTAACATTTCAACAGTTTCTTCACGCAGGCAGCAAGCCTCAATATCACAGTACTAGCCTTACCCACAGCCATCTTTAGGGGCGAACTTTTATTTCTTTCCTTCTCTATTCTGTCCCTTCCTTTCCTTTTGTTAGCCCTTGTCAGTTCCACACTTTCTTGATGAACCTTGAGGGGAGTTGAGAGTCCTCCAAAAATGGTCATTTCTGGTTTTGGCCCACCAGCCAGCAGTTCCTCCAACTCAATACATCTGCTGCACAAAACTTTCACCATACCTCTCCTGCTTCTGCCTGCAGCATCTGTGGGCTCTGCGAACCTTTGCAGTCCAGCCCTTCAGAGGAGATGTGGAAATCAAAAATGTCTTCTGCATAATCACTCCTGGGAGACGTTATGCAAAACCCCCCTTCCTTTCATCATGCAGAAACAAGTTTCACTGAGGACTATAATCTTGTCCATTTTAAATGGCTTTTAAAAGGAACAATACAACAGTGTTAGGGCTCCACATCATTTCCGTAGCTCAGGCCACAGAGATGCTGAAGGGGTGAAATAGTTACAAGAAATTATTTGGAGGTGGGCAATATATCATTTATTGCTTAGCTTGGATATACTTCTGTCCATCTGTCCAAAACAACTTATATTACATGCAAAATAAAGATGGCAAAGTTTTAAGCAATGTGAATCAAGGTTTTTTAATCAAACATGCCAGATTTTTGTAACTTCTTACATGTGTCAGACTTCACTGACTCCGTCTTAGTATTGTACTAATGTAATAGCCACTGCAATATCATGTCATTTCAATAATGAAAATATCAATGAAACTGAAAGAAACTCAAGACTAAGAAGCAGCTATTTTGAAGAATAGAGTGATAGTGAGTTATACAAGCTCTAGGTCAGCCCTTGTGGTTTGGATCTGCAGGGAGCCGCAGGAGGTTTTCTAGTCCATTTGCTGGAAAATGTTTATCAAACCTTTTCTTAAACATCTCCAATGATGAAGACCCCAAACCTCTGCAGACAAGCTGCTTTAGTGCTTTGCTATCTAGCACCAGAAAAGATATTCCTCATCCCTAACCTAAAATTCCATCGATATGCTGCCAGTTATAAATCCTCATATGAAGTATGACTTTGTAGCAGCATGGCGCTGTTGGGGTTCCTTCAGTTTGTGATCATATTCAGAACTGATACTGGCCTAATTTTGCATCTATGAAGTGGTTTAGTCAGACTTCCGAGTAAAATCTCACATTCCCTGCTGAATATTGTCTTTAATTTTGCTGACATTTACTCCAATCCTTTTTGACCATTTGAGTTCTCTTGCTATGCTACAGCTGTTTGGTATCACTTGAAATGCAATATGCAATCTCCCTGTTCCATCACTGATGAGAATATTAAATCATGTCAGGCCTATGGTAGACCACTGTCATCTGTCATTCAATGCATCCTTCCATAAAAATGGTAATCACTGAAAAATAGTCTTTGACTTTTTTTTCTAACCAATTTTGTACCTACTCTATGTTAGCTTAACATATAATGTGTCATTAGCTTCCTTATGAAATTGTCATAAAAGATAAATGTTCAAGAAATACTAAAGGAATATTTCCTCACTAAGAGGTATTGTAAGAAAATGGCTAAGTGCAGTGAGGGAACAACAACCACCAGAGTGCTTAGAATTAGAGTAGATGAGTTTTGGAGATTTTATTTTTCCCATTTATAAAATATTAAAAAAGGAATAATGTGATAATGTGTAGTGCCTGCACTTGCACACAGCAGTAAAGCAGTGTGGTGCCTGCACTTGCACACAGCAGTAAAGGTCCTCAGTGAGTCAGCCTTCCTAAGAAAAATTACAAAATGCTAATATTTACAAAGTCTGTGCATTTGACACATATGCCCACTCATCCAGTCAGCCAAATGAACATTACACTTCAGATCAAGATGATTGTTCTTCTGTGAAACATATACCATCTTTCCATCTGAGTATTTAACTGCATATTTTACAAAAAAAATAATTTGTTCTGTTACCTTTTATTATTCTTTGCCAGTGAGTGGTAAGTTTTTTTTCATTTATTAGAGAAAAATAATTTTTGTATATGTGAAAGAGGCTGGTTCTTTTACCACTTAGAAACTTTATTCACCTTTGGAGTAGTGACGGGTAGTGCCCTCAATCAATTAATGGGATGGGAATTTCTGCTCCCCAGTTCATCTAATGTTGCAGTACACTAAAATATAAAGCTCTAGTAGCATTAGCTGGGTATGTTTATCTTGTTACAATAGTAAGATGATGTAGAAGAATAGTAATTTTTTTCCATCTTCATAAGCATTGATGGCAGGTGACTACTAAGCAAGAAATATTGACATGCAACTTTGACATGCATTTGTCTGCTGTTGGGATTGTCCTTCACTGCTCATGCTTCACAAGAGAAAGAATGCCTTCCAGCAAAGCTTTATTTTTATTTTGGCACTACTAGCCTTAAATCTAAACTGGGCCATTGCAACTTGATGAGAGACACACAGCAACCTCTGAGATATCCTGATTTGCTTCAGGCTTCAGTCACCTGTTCACTGACCACTGTCTTTCAAAGCTCATAAGGAGTTGCGTCCCAAAACAGACATCATGCTGAAAACAAATATGAGGATGTTAGTAGGTGGTAGACCTGAGGCATTCCTTGCCAAAGGAGAAGCTGTGCATCTAAAAAGCCCCAGGATGGTTGGAGGTGGGACAATACTTGGAAGAAGCATCATATGCACTTGCCTGAAGCAAGCCCTTCTTTAAGCATCTGCTTATGGCCACAGAG
This sequence comes from Astur gentilis, assembly GCF_929443795.1. Taxonomy (NCBI): domain Eukaryota; kingdom Metazoa; phylum Chordata; class Aves; order Accipitriformes; family Accipitridae; genus Astur; species Astur gentilis. The sequence goes on along the minus strand of NC_064919.1, from coordinate 21,857,770 downwards.
AGAAGTATAGTCTTAATCACATTTAAGTATGCTAAGGGTTCTTAAATGATGAGTAATTATTTGTTCAACTGCAGCCCAGGAAAATTTTTGGGTCATGTAACTGCAAGCCCATGGTCCATGCATAAGTCAGTTTCATACATTTCTATAAATATAAAGCTGTCTTGACCTGCTTTCCTACTTTCAGAGAATATAAGGAAATCATGTAGTTTGCAGCTGGTCCCACATAAGGTATGAACATTAACAGCATTTTATTAATCAATTTTATCTCATTTTATGAGGGATAAATTGTTACAAGATTTTCTGACAACAAATCAATAAAGGCAACATCCATTTTTTACTATTTTCTAACTTGCTAAGACTTTCAGTTAGAGGTAGAAGCACTAGAAGCGGTCAGTCTGCTTAAAGATTCATATGCAATCTTAGCTGCTGGGCAGCAATTAATTTCAGTACATATTCTTTGACCCCTTTTTTAGAGCTGTCTGTTTATATTGATGTTTTGAATTGTCTTCATTCTTTCAACCAACACTGGACAATGCAAGGGTACCTAGAAAAACAGAATGGTGGGGGGAATGAGTCTGGACCTTCGTCCCAGTCTCAGAGATGAGTAAGTGCACAGTCTCTGTTGGTGCCATCCCTGTGTGGCACATCAAGTGTTACCATTTGAAAATCCCTCCAGTCAGAGAAAAGGTTTCATGTAGCTATTATGCCATTTTTCTTTAACAGATTCCAAGTTTCTTCAACTGTGAACCATTTTCTATTCCTGTTCCTCAGCTGGGAAACAGGGTCAGAGGTGATCCTCTTTTTCTGCAACTAGTTTCTGGTACTGTATTAGGAACTGCTCAGAAATGCCTTCTGACTCTTACTATCTCTGCTTCACCAGGGGAGAATTTAACATTACCATTTATTTTTATCTAATTTCTCCAGGGGAAATTTAATCTAGTGAGAACATTAGGTCAGAACCATAATGAAAACAGTTTCAGGGGAAAAAAAACCCCAAACCAAATCCCTTTCCAAATGTCCATTCTTAGAAGAATAAAAAAAATCACCTGCTGAAAGCACACACTTCGTTAAAAAAATCCTGTAACCAGAGCTGTATCTCAGTGTACGTCTTTTAGCCAGCAGTACTATCCCCATCTAGTGTAGGACTTGGTAAGATGAGAGTTCAAAATAGTTACGTGTTATCACTTGGTAGGTGAAGAAAGTTTATATTGTCTTTCTCTTTCAAAGAGTTACAATTCTCCAGCTAATCTTCATTTAGAAGATTTGAGGAGGGAGTAGGGGAGAATGTGAATGAAAAGGAAGCTTTTTTCATGTGTGAGAACCTTATGGAGAGTCATGGCAAAAGCCTGAAGGTAAAGAAGATGGCAGCATGGAAGAAAGTGGAAGTGACACGCAGCAAAAATCAGTGTAACTGCCTCTCCAGTTCACCATCATAAACATAAACCTTGGGAACACTGTATTGTTCTGCCAAGACTTGAGCCTGTGGGAAGGAAGTTTATTTTCCTGCTTGCTTGGCGCAAAGCAGAGGCTGTGATACTCACGTACAACATCCTACTCCTGTTTCGTGGGATCCCAGTGATGGGGGCCTTGCTAAATCCTAAGGTGGCTGAGAGTTTTCTGTTGTTACCATAGGAACAAAAGCAGGTTTTACTGTTCGCAGGACTTTTCTGAAAGAAGAGCTGTATTCTTAAAACATTAAACTGTAGTGCTGGCTAATTCATCCATTTATAAAATGTGCTCAAAAGGCAAGGGTAACATTGCAACTAGTTCTTTGGGATAGATAAGGAGCAATATTTGTTATTTATGTTTCAGACATTGGAGACAATGTATTTTGTATGTTCTCACGACTTTGAAGCCATTGCTAGGCAGTTGTCACGAGGGTCTCCAAAGAGCTTGTGGAGGGTTGGTGTTTCAGGTTCCAGCCATTCCTCTGCTGGAATTATGTATGTGCAAAAGGAGAGAGGTATTGCATCTGCTCTTTCAGTGCTTTAAAATAGTTGGCCCCTCTCAGCTTGCTGTGTGTGGTTCATTTGAGGTAATTCACTTTGATTTTAAAACAGAAAGTAAGAAAACGTAAATCTCTCTGAGACCACTGTTGGAATTTTAAGAACGTGCACATCCAACACATAGCTCCAAAACCCTGCCCTTTGGTTCTTCCTTAGCATTTTCACATGCATTTTGGGTACAGCTTACCCCTCATAACTTTAGCTGGCTAAAAGGCAAGAATCTAGTCTAAGCTATGCAGCTCAATTTGTAGGTTACAGAAGACAGTCAAAGGAAAAGACGATGTCTCTAGAATCCTACCTGTCTTTAACTCTTGCACTAGGATGGATTGCCTGATGAGTGCCTATTTGCATTTCCTAGAGAGGATGATTATACAAATACATAGATAGACGCTTGACTGTAGGACAACTGCAGTTAGGTGAGAAAATCTCATTCAACAAAGCATATGCATATATCCTAAATTATAAACTTTCTAAGTTATTGAGCCTTAATCTTAAATGTGGCTTGTTGGCTGATTATGGTATTTATCATGATAAAAATTATGAAGTGGTTGTAGAATTAACCTGACACAAAATACTATTAATAATACTCAATCCAAAATTAGTCTGAGAAAAAATGATTTCCCTCCCCTGCAGATGCACTGGCACATGTAGTGCTGCTGCTTTAGAAAAACCAGAGCCCTAAAATTAAATAAAAGAAAAACCACACTCAGACTTAAAAATATCTCTCAAAATGTTTACATTTGCATGGATTGAGAGAACTAGGAGCCAGAAGAAGTTGTTTCAAATGTCTCCAGTCATTTTTTTTTTTGGAGCATAATCTACAATCCACTGAGATTTTTTTCCCACTTTGTGAACATATAAGATAAGGGCATGTGAAAGCAATTTTTCATTGAAAATTGCGCAGTGAGTATGCACAAACCAGTATTTGCTTTATTTCAAAGTTCCATAGCCCAAATGCAGCTGTAATTTGCATCATTTACAATTTTGCTGTAAACTGACCTGGGGCATCTGTCTACATTATAGCCAGACCAGGCAAAAGATAAGTAGGAAAAATGAAAAACTTCTAACATAATTGATTTCCACCAAATAGTACTGTCTCTGACTGTTATAACAATTAGTTTATCAATTTAATGTTGATTACAGCTTTCCCAAAAAGCAATAAAAAGGCTTGAAAACATGCACTGAACAACAGTGCAAAAGAAGTCTGGCACTGTTGCCACTAGAGCTAATACATATGTTTGTATATGTAATACATATATTTGGTTTTCTTTAAGGTATTTTCAGACATGTTAAGCCAAAATCTGGCTTTACAAGATTGTCTTTCTTTGACAAATTTAATTTCACAATGCTCCAGCTAAATTTATCCTGTGGAGGCGTAAGTTTGGGCTTGGAAAATCTATTTCCTTCAAGTTTGTGCTTCAAGTGATAACAGTTGCTAAACACAGAGTAAGAAAAAAAGATTAATCTCTCAAGAGCATTGAGAAGGCAATCAACATATTGTCTAAATAAGTTAATACATTTTCAAATTTCTTAGTAAGAAAACATCTTCAAGACCTCATGGAAGTCCTTAGAGGAGCATGCAGTCATAAGACAGTGAGAAATCCATTGATAAAGAGGTGGGAGCTTCAGAAACTAACTGTTGAGATGCACTTGATGTCTTGGAAAAGATTTTCCAAGTACTTGACCCAGATAAACTAGAAATTTAGCTACAGAAAAGTGCATGAGGTTTTCTAATCTTCTATTTATCTAGTTTATGTTGTATCCTACAATATATTTTCTTTGCTTTGCTTAACCTAGTGTTGTGTACATCAAAAATCAGGGCATCAAGCATCTCATTTCAATCTGTAATTTACAAGTATGATTCTGCCAGTAAGTTAATGAGTGAATCACTGGGCATGTTCAGGATGAATTTAGTATGAACATAAAGTGATACTAATGAAATTCTACATAAGCATTCCAGAGTGGCACATGGTGGGACTGCCTTAACTTCACTTAGACAGTCGTCCTTAAAAAAACTAGCACTATTGTAAGGACAGACTTTCTATCCTAGGAACGTTTTCCTTTTCAGGTAAAGCCAGATTGCAAAGAGCTTTGTCTTACCTAATTTTAAGCATGATATTAAATTGCCTGTAATATAAGCATCCACATTTCTATGTTCCCTGTTTAGTTGACAGGAGATACAGACCTTCAGAGAGCAATTCCAATTTACTCTAGACCACCCCCACTTATCTCCCTTATCTCTTTCTATTGACCATGCAGGAAACCTATAACAAGTCTTACCTTACCTTTGGCTCTTACCTTGGGCAACTCAGGTGGATGTCCTCTTTGATCCACACAGAAAAAGCCACTATAGAACAATACATAGAGAGTGGAAGGGTGGGAAGATAGAATCTATCTATCTATCTATCTATCTATATCTATCTATATATCGGGATATATAGATAGGGTATTTATATAGAGAGATATATAGTGCATATATATGGTATATAAAGACTATATATATAGTCTATATATACTCTATACAGAATATATATACTCTCTGTCTATATATATATACTCTCTCTATATCTATTGGTACTCTAAATACTCTCTCTATATCTATTGGTACTCTAAATACAGACTGTATATATCTCAGTGTATATATATCTATCAGTCTCTCTCTCCCCCCACAGTCAAACATTTGAAAAGCAAATTTTTTAGTATATAACAAAAAAAGTTTGTTTGTCCTGGAGATCACTAAGTTCTTTTCCTGTGGCTGCTAGTATACTGGCACATTAATGTAAGGATAGTGGACTGATATCTTAGTTCCTCCTTTTTTTTTGCAGTTCTACATATTAAAACGGAAAAAGGAAGAGCAGCCTTCCACTTCCTACCTGATGCTAGGAATACAGATCATATATAGCTGACAAGATGATTTATCCACAACAACAAACACATCAAGTCCATGGAATTAATTATTTCGAGATATTTGAGCTCCTTGAATTATTTTGAGTAATTTCCTCCAACAAATGTACCCACCTTCCTCATCATAGACCAATTCAGTTTCTACAAAATATGTGCTATTTTGAAGCATTTGTTTTCAAAAGAGGTTCATATTTGTGGTGTTTCAAAGCTACGTGTCGTGGTTTAACCCTAGCCAGCAACCAAGCACCATGCAGCCGCTCTCTCACTCACTCCCACCCAGTGGGATGGGGGAGGGAATTGTAAAAAATGTAAAACTTATGGGTTGAGATAAAGACAGTTTAATAGGACAGAAAGGAAAAAGATAATGATAATGATGATAATGATAATATGGCAATACTAATAATAAAATAATTGGAATATACAAAACAAGTGATGCACAATGGAATTGGTCGCCACTCACTCACTGATGCCCAGTCAGTGCCCAAGGAGTGATCCACGCCCCCTCTGCCCTGGCCAACTCCCCCCAGTTTATACACGAGGCATGATGTCACACGGTATGGAATACCCCTTTGGCCAGTTTGGGTCAGCTGCCCTGGCTGTGTCCCCTCCCAACTTCTTGTGCCCCTCCAGCCTTCCTGCTGGGTGGACATGAAAAACTGAAAAATCCTCGACTTGAGTCTAAACACTACTTAACAACAACTGAAAACATCAGTGTGCTAGCAACTTCATTCTCATACTAAATCCAAAACATAGCACTATACCAGCTACTAGAAAGAAAATTAACTCTATCCCAGCTGAAACCAGGACACTTTGTCTTCCCAGCTGCTCACCTGGTTGTCCACGGTTGCTGACCTCTCGCCACAGCAGACCTGCCTGCAATGCCATTGGGAGCGATCGCTGTTGGAAGCCATCAGATGAACAGACAAATGAGTAAGATCAGCGTGCTGGGAACTGCTTGGTGGCAATGGGCAGTACAAGGTGTGTGTTGGGAGCACTACTTGCTCAATGCAGATGGGTCACCTGGCTCTGCCCAGAAGTCCAGCCCCGTTCCCTCTGTGTTAGCAGAGGATGCAATTGTGCTCTGTTTTTTGTTGCCGTGTCCTACGGGAGGTTATTGCTGTGCTGATCCTCCAACTAACCAGCTGAGATGAGCAGTCAGAAGTGATTTTTTCCAGCCCAGGCAGGATCCAGCTGGGTTTGCCATCTGAACGAGCCTGGCTGATTTTGCCCCAGGTGGCCTGGAAACAACTCCCACATACTTGGTGACAGAAACACAGGACTAAAATTATTAAACAGGTCTTGCATGGCAAATAAGTAATGAATAGCACATGTGAGAAGTGGTGAAGAAAACATGATGGTTTTGGAACAATAGTTAAGAATTAAGTTTCCTGTTTAGAGAATATTTGTTTTGTCATATTAAATGATTAAATTATTATTCAGTTGCAGTACTTTTTGATCTATAAAAATTAAATAAATCTGGTTCAGTACAAAAATCTGAAAGTAGACACGCTAGTTGAAACCTTCAGAAAGGCTTAGACATTCATATGGTGTAGCGTTAACCATAGTTAAACTAAGTTAAATATTTATAAGGTTAATTAGTCTTAATGTTTTAAAATATAAATAATCTGCTGCTTGACATTTGGAAGATTTACCCTATATTCATTTTATATGTGGGAGAAGAATTTTTTTCAGTGGTTGGGATAGGACCATAGTTCTGCTTCATTGTGGTGATTCCTCTGTTCCTACATTTGGCTAAGTTTTGTCAGCAGCATAGACAGAGAGGCAGTGCATACAACTCTGATTTGCACAGACGTGCAGTGAGACTAGTAACTATCTGCATGCTTTTAGTTATCTAAAAATTTACCTTACATCTCCAGGATCATTCAGGTACCCGTTTCCTAATGAGATCAAAAGAGTTGGACTCTGGCACACCTGTGTGGACTGAGGTTTAGTTATTCTTTGGCTTTTAATTAAACAGTCCAGACACTTCCTAGAAGTGCACACTACTGTGCTAGCAATAGGGAGCTGCTGGGAAGGTGCCTGCCTCCATCAAGGAAAAAATCCACTTGGGCCTCTCAGAGCAGTAGGAGCCATGTCCAGAGTAAGCAGCTGCCTCATCCATGCTGTCTAGAGCACAGGAGACGCCCATCCCCTCTCCAGATGACAGGCAACATGGAGCAGGAGAGGATGGAGCACAGCCCATGCAGCAACAGGATACGGTGTGCCCCCACGGGAAAGGGTGCTGGTGTCTGCGGGCGTGTGGTCCAGAAACAGACTTCGGGGCAGTCTGTGTGGTCCTCACCATCACTGCTGTCCCTGACAGCATGTTGTCAGGAGTATACATCTGGCAGCTACAATTTATTCATTTTCTGACTCTGGTATGTGCCCCAGCATTTACTGTCATTGAGCCAGGCTGTGTGCCAGGCTGACTTCTGTGTACCTATTCATCAAGGAATGGCTGAAAAAATTATGCTGGCATATCCTTTTTGTGAGCAGGCTACTCATGTAGCAGGACTTGTCCCAGAGGCAACATTACCTGAAGAACTGGTGAAGACTGGGAGGAATGGGAGAAATGCAAGCACAGCACTGGCACCAAATTTTTTGTGCAGGTGTTTAGGCAGCAGGAACCTGTGAAGACAGATGTCTGCGGTGCTATCCAATACAGGTTGCCAGGTCCAGCCACTGACTGGTCATGGAGAAAGGACGAGGAAGGCTAAGCATCTCTCAAAGAACTGGATCCGACCCCTGCTCAGCACTCTCCCTGTTCCAGGCTCCAAGAAACAGTCTGGCAATGGTCCTTGCATCCCTCCACTGGGTACAGAGTGGATGGGGATTGGGGAAGGGTGGCATATCTTGAGGCACTGTGTACACTCTCCCCTGTACTTGTGTCATCCTGAGGATATGGCTGGAGCATTCAGGAGGTATCTTGAAAGCTGGCAATGAGGACATAGGAAGGTATAAAAAGATACGGCCATTTGCTTAGTTTTTCTGTATGCCCTGAGGCAATGTGGGAATCAGGGTAGAATTAAAATTATTTAATATATCTTCATCTTTCAGTATGATCTATGCAATTTACGATACTGAGTCAAGATCATGATTAGTGTAACCCATTTGAAATTACATGGGATAAATTCCTTTGTTTTTTTTTTTTTTTTTTTTCCAGGGGCTAATATATTTTTACTTAAGCCTTTTAAAACATAGAGGAAATTAAAGTCTTCTCTGAGGTTCTGATGGATGAAAAACTTAAATGCTGACATTGTACTCTTTATTAGATCCAAGCATTAGAATATCCAAATTAAGTCAAATGGAAAACATTAGTGGATTTGTAATTATTACTTCAGTATGACAGGAATGCATTGTGGGTTTTCTGGTTTAGAGAGCAAATGTTATTTAGAAGCCACTTCTCTTAAAAAATCATGAACATAAACCATCAGCCTTAGGAAATTCCCATACTGTTATTTAACCAGAAGTATAAAAAAAATGAACCAAATGCTATTTTGAACTAGTCAGCTTTTTGTTCTCTTATAACAGCTCTAAGCTATTGCCAAGAATATACTTCTCTTTGCTAAGGCAGTATGTTGACATGGAACCTATTATTTTAGATGAGCATGTTACTTCTGGAAAAGTTAATTGGTCTCAGTCAAAAGATTTTGTATTTTGTCTGCCTCAAAGAAAAACAATGCATTGGATTTAATTTTTCTGAGACATTTATGTCAAAGCTGGCATAAGCAACATGTTACTTTATGAATTCAGTAAATTAAGAGACTTTCTTTTCTAACACAGGTGTGTAAACTACACTTGGAAACACAGTTTATACCCAGAACGTAGTTCAAGGTATGTCCTTATGTTCCATATTCTCAGACTTCTAAAATTTATGGTCTGAAATTGTCCTTTTCTTATGAGATCAGAGTATTTTGTGTTACTTTTGGAGCTAGGTAGACTCCCTCTGGTGGCTAACTTCAAACTTCGACTGTCCAGGGACCACCATTTCTCTAGGTTGGTTAAGTGGCTACATTGGTAGAGAACTATGTGCATCGAAACTTACTGTGAAAGTAATGTGACTGGAGCTTGTCTTCATGTTTGTTTATAAGGTTGACACCAAATTCAGTCACAAAAGTCACAGAGATGTACACCACAAAAGCATCATAAAGCCTGTGCACCGCTTAGCCAGATAAAAAATGCTTCACACATTGTCCATCCAAGTAGATGAGGAATATATGAACAAACAAAAGAGTAAGAAATGACTTGCAATATTGAAAAATGCTAATCTACTGAAATCAAAGCCATTGCACATCACTGACCAGCAACCCTAAGTAGTTTGTTGTCTTTAGAAAAAGCATTTCTCTTGATAGCTTTGAGTAATTACCATAATATGCAATTTCAGAGACACATCTGCTTCCCAGAGAAGCTATCTGAAACTGATGGGAAGTGGCAGCAAGTTGTTATCTCATCCATCTACCACAACAGGAGTCAACAAGCCATATCAAAAAGGAATAGTCAACACTTCACAGCCAAAATGCAAAGACATTGTAAGTTGATATCACAGGTATCTATTCTGGGTCAGTCCTTCAACTGTGATTTAGTTGATGAAACAGATTTAGACTTAATAAATTTGTAGATGCTTTATAGATAAGTGAGAGGAGCTGAAAGAGGATTAAATTCTGAAATTAAAGAGCTTGAGAATTGCCTGTTAGAATTTTAAAAAAATAAGTATCATAGTCAGGAAGCAAATATGAAATGCACAAATACAAAACAAGGACTAACTGGTGAAGAAACAAAACTGTATCAGGAAACTGAGAGTGTAGAGCAGACCACAAGTTGATCCTGAAGGCATCACCTGCAAAACAGGCAATTTTCATTCTGGGAATATTAACAGGAGCATTTTATGTGAGGCATGAGAAAGAGATTAGGGTTTTTTTTTTATCTCAACTCAGTGCTCAGGCCCCAGGTCAAGACTATTGTGTCTGCAGAGCACAGTAAGAAAGGTGTAGACAAACTAAAGGGACTTCAAGGGACAGCAACAAGAAGGATAAGAGGCTAAATAACATGATCTGTGAGGAAAAGCCGAGAAAACAATGAGGGACATGATACTAATCTATGAGAATTTGTAAAGAATGGTGTAAAGAAAAGTGATGGTGAGCCATTCTGCATTTCCCTCATAATGTGGCAAGAGGTAAAGGCTTATTTGCATATGGGCAAATTTTGGGCAGATAATAAGAAAGCTTTCTAATATGTGCAGAATTGATCATGTGTGGATCAACTCTTTCATGAGACACTACGCAGTAGTCTGAACAATGTCTTTCAAGAGTGGTCTGTATATATGTGATCTTAGTCAGAACAAGGAGAAGACTGGGTCACTTCCTTTCTTCTAGGTTGCAGGGTGGCATCTGTTACCTTTAGACCTACACAGTTTCTGTAGACTGGTTCCTTTTTCTTGCTTTCTTTTTTTTTTTTTTTTTTTTTTTTTTTTTTTTTTACTGTAGCCATAAATGTAAGAACAAGCACTGGATTCTCTCATTGCACTGGAGATACCCATGTTTCATGGATTGTTGAAAAGTCCTTATCAAAGGGAACAGAATTAACCTCTCATTTTTTCTTGCCTCAGAGTTTTTTTGAAAAAGGTGACTAGTGCATAAAGCTTGTTGTAAAACTTATTTGTTATGTTTGGCATCTGCTGCCACTGAATGGTACCAGGGAGTCTGGATTGGTTGTTTTTCCTCCTTCATCCACACTTCACATTTTTTTTTTCAACTTTATTTATATCTGAAAAAGAAGCCACAAGGGATTTTTTAAAAGGGAAGCATCCAACACAAACAAGTGTTCCAATTCACGTGAAGCAAGATAGTAATCCTGAAATGTACACCAAAATCACTTAGATCATTCTGTCACCATATAAATCCTATATACAGTATTTTCTTAAGAATTCTTAAAAAAATTATCTTGTCTCTCACATTCGTTCAACCTGATCAGTTATTTTTGTCAGTTACGTATCTGTCTGTGATAACATTCTGCCTTATCATAGTATCATAGGAGATGGAGTTGGAATGGAGCTCAAGAAATTTCTGGTTCATCCCACTGCCTTATGCTCATCTGTCTCCTATCTGACAAAATGCACAGATCCATTTTTAGAACATACTATCTTTTGTTTTTCATTCTAATTTTTGGAACAAACTGACATGAAACTTTCAAGGTAGAGGAAAAAATACTGCATGCCTAAACAGAACCTGGGACAATGTGGTGATCCTCCCTGCCTGCCTTCCAATATTTTGCTCTATTAGCTTATTAAATTATGTGTTTTGTTTTCCTTTTCCTCCTTATGCTGTTTTACAACTTATTTTTCTAGAATTGTTGCTTTCTAGCTTTTGTCTTTCTTTTGCCTTTATTTCCTCTGTTATCTTCACAGATGGTGGTGCAAGGAGAACTGAATGAAACGACTTGCTATAGAAGAGCCATCAGCAGCACTGTATCTTTCCATGGAAGAAAATGGAAATGCAATAAGCACAGAAATGATGGTGGTAATTGTTGATAATAATCTCAAAACTTTCCCAGTCCATTTTTCCCTGCTTTGATTGCATTTATGTTGTGGTCTGGACATGCCACATAAGGACACAATGATTACTCTGTGTTGCATCCAAGCAGCTCTTTCCTGCCCTCAGTTCTCTGGCAGCTGCTTGTTGTTTCCCCTGGACATCAGATTCCCTTCTCCACTCTTTCAGCATGGATGTGATGCCAGGAGCATGACTGAAAGCTGGGCCAAAAGTCATGGCTGACCTCCCACCTGGGTACTTCTTGTGGGAATCTGATCTGCTGGAAAAAAACTCCCTATGAAAAATCCAGACTGTTTCTTGGTTTACCCAATGTAAACCTGAAGGCAGGAAATAACTCTGTAAAACAGAATGTTTTTTTAAAATTAACGAAATCTGCCTGGAGAATAGAATCCCATTTTTCTAAACTCCATGATGATGCAGTACAGGCTACCCATGCGTTACCAAAGCTGTTTAGATATGCTAAAGTTAGATTTCAATAATGTAAATTCTTGCAGAGTTTTTTGCAATCAATTTTCAGCCTCCTTTGTGATTTTGTTTTTCTCTCTTACTCTCTTTCAGTAACTGTTGCTACATCTGCATTGTTCTGCAGCTAGTACTATTGTCAGGTTATGGACCAGCTGGAAGAATTGATGACAGCCTCTGCTCCAGATGACCTGCTGTCCTTTCCAGTACTGTTCTGGAATGGATCCCCAAGGCTAGCAGCTGGATTGTGAAACTCAGTTTATAAATCATGATTTAAAATGGAAAAGAAGAAAAAAAGTTTATGCACAAAGAAGAAATGTCAAGCACCGGGTTATTTATAACGTACCTCATTAGGCTTGGACCTTTATGTTTAATTTTATACTCTATTTTCAAGAAAAAGAATTAAAATAGTTGAGAAACGTGTTGTATTTCTGAACATCTGATAGAAAAGATTCATTTGCCCTGAAAGTAGGGAACAAGAGAGAGCTTAGTGCACATATAGTAACTTGCCATGTAACATTTGCTTGTATAAATGGAAAATCTATGTTGATCTGCTCTGAGCAGTTGTCTGAGTGACACCCATCCATTTCAGTGAAGATTCTGAGGAATTCCCCCAAAATATTGGGACTTATGTAAGGTACCTTTCTTTTCAGTAGGCAAGAAAAGTCAGGTGCAGTAACAAGGAACTCCAACAGTTACCAGAAAGAAAGTGTGTAGGCCCTTGGAGAAGACAAATTGATAAATATAAAAATGTTCTGTATTTCCCCAATTTAAAAAATTCACAGGAATTCTTTTTATATGCAGGGCCTCCCATCATTCCTACGAGGTGGATCTGTTTCAGAGCTGTTAGCCAGCTTTTATGCTAAGAAAGAATTCTCACCAGTCTTAGATTGTCTCCACAACATCCATCCAAAAAGGTCTATTAATGTATATGTTAAAACAGAGATGACAATAAGTAGAGGAGTCGAAGGCTCCACTGATGAAAGTAATGAGCTAGTTCATCAGAGAAGAGCTAGAAATATAATTTCTAGCAAGCTTTTCTCTAAGAAGCACTGTGAGTTGACATGGAATGTACTCAGGACATTTACACCAGCAGTGCCTGTGAATCAGGATTTAGTTCGTTGATGTTAGAATTAAAGTTCAGTTAGGAGAACGGCTCCATCATCCTCTCATTGGACACCATGGGAAAGCAGATAAACTTGATATATTTTATGTTATACCAATAGTAACGATCGCCAAGAATTCATTAATTGATGGTCTAAAGGCTATGAAGAAAAACATTACGTTATAATTCCCAGAGCAACCTGCTGAGGTTATGACTGTGCAAAAAATAAATTCAATGAAGTCCAAAACTAATGTCAGATTTGGCTTTCATGAGCTGATTTTCCCCAGCCGCATTCTCACATCAGTTTGGGATTATTTTTCCAACTCTTTGAGCATTACATCTCTTTGCATGGCTTTAAGTGTTACAAAACATAGAAGGGACTCTGGAGGGACCTATACACTGTCTTCTGCCACATCCACCATGTGATATCTGGGAGAGCCCTTTCTTAAACTGGTTGGATCCCAACTCGCTAGGGAGTGCAGAAGTGACTGGATGACTCTACTACTATTGAAGCTAGTCTCCTTTCGGTCTTGCAGGACTATCATAAGGTGAAATAATCTGCTGCTTCTTGTTATTGTTTGACAGCATCCCAAGTGCCTGGGAGAAAAGGTTGTGAATACTGGGAGGAATATACAACTTTTTTCTTACCTTATTTGCCTTTGCCTTATGTGATTTTATCCCTGTCTCTTAGTAATATCTGCAAGCTTTTTTTTTATCAGAGAGAATCCTAAATCCTTAACTTACTCTTTGATTTGTGAAAGAGCTACAGAGCTGAATATCTTGCTGTCATTTTCATTTATGAGGAAAAAAACCTTGGACTGCATTTTGCACTATGAAATTTTGTGGCATCAGATCAAGAGATCAGGCAAGTACAGGCGAACCATATTAATGCCCTGTAAAACACAAAGTGAAAAGAGTAGATTAACAAATGGGGAAGATCTGTTCAGGCAAAAGGAAATAATACAGTGCTTTCCTGGGAGAATAATAGTAAGCACTGTCTGAATATTAATTAGCAGAACTAAACAAAAAAATTACAGTATACTTGGAACGAAGGGATATTTGCCACAGGGGTACTGCAGTACCTGCTAGATGAATACACATACAGTGCTTTCTCATCCTAAGCTGCTATGTGTGTTAAGAGTTAGTGACTTTCTGCAGGTAAGCCCATTAAGTAAGTAAATCTATGTTTACTGCCTACAGCATATGTATTTCATAAGAATAGATCTCTGAACTGTCCTATCTATGTAACCTGCCCTGTGGATAATAAAAAGGCAGCGCATTCATGGTTGTTTATGGCACTTGGCATGAAAGCAGCATATTTGTCATGTCACTAGGTAATCACCTGCCAAAAGTTGCTCATACCCTGTTATGTGCCTATGTGTCAATAATATACTTATCCTAGTTGTCTACAGTTAAATGAAGTCAGTCAAGTTTCTATGGAGTATAGCACTGTTTGTATGCTATGAAAAGAGTGCAAGGGAATTTGGGTGCAGTGAAAGAAGGTGAATGTATACTTTTAAACTTTCTAAGTCATTCAAGCCTAACAATGTCAACAAAACACACTAATTATTTAAACAAAAGAGAGGAGCTCAGACAAGACTAGTATTTTTATACACGTTCCGTCTTACTCTGTATAAATGTCTTACATGTGGTAATGTTGTTTGCCACAAAAGAAATGAACCTGTTAGAATTCAAGAAAACCATCCAATGCCTGGAACAGCATAGACATATGTAATAAGGGCTGTACATTCCAGTAGTGAGAAACTCAGAGTCATACCCTAAGATGTTCCCAAAATGGTATCTGAAAAAAACCTCAACATTGCTTTTCTGGTGGTCCAAGCTGGTAAGTGTCAGGGTGCACCAAGCAAGGACAAGCGCTATTTGCTATGGCTGTGGGAGGAGGCCTGGTGGTCTCTCCTCCTTCTCCGAGCAAGCACAGGCAGGGTTAGCAAGGCAGGGTCCCTACAGTATCTGGAGGCCACAGAGATACTGGATAGTGCTCTGGACAGATTTGGCAGTGAGCAGTTGAGCTGGGTCAGTGTAAACACCTGCACTGTATCTGAGCTGTTAACTTCTGAATAGGAATTTCTCCTAATTGGTTTGTGTAAAGAAAACTAATGTTAGGTGGGGAAAAAAGCATATATTGGTCACAGAGCAGATAAGAACCTTGGTCTGACCCAGCTGTGTCTTGTCTGTGACAAAGAAAAGTGAAATAAATTGCAAGGTCATCACACCCTGCCTGTATCAGCCTGTCTTTCATGTTCAATAAATTATGTGTGATTACAGTAAGCAGCTAGCTTTGAGGGAGTATATTTTGTCAAGGCCTCTCCCCTCTCTCTTCAGCACTGGTACTATGGCTTTGTGCCATGGTATCCTCCTACCTGTCAAAATACTTCAGTCTAAGTGCACTGACTACTGCCGAGTGAGGAGTAAGCCTGGCGTTAGGCAGCTGCCTCTGGAATGCATCTCAGCAGGGTGAAGTGGCTGGGCAGAGAGGTCATTCCGCCTGTACCCGCAAAGGTCATTCTGATATCAATGGCACTTCCCTCTACAGACCAGAGAGAGGAGGGTTTGGAGCTAACAGGCTATTTTGTTTGTGGAGGATACAGCAAAGTGATTTTCTCCATCTATTTTTCCCTATTTCCCTCTCCAAAAAGACTGTGTCAAGAAGTGGTGGGTTTTTTTGTTGGTTTGGTCTGGTATTTTTTATACTTAACGATTGTTTTTTTCTCATTGCTTTCCCTCAAAAGCTCAACATTTGAATTTGTTTCTTTTATGGGTAGCATAAACTGAGGACAGATTTTGTTTGCTTCCCTTTACTGAACTTCTCTTGTTAAAAATGACTGATGCTTGTTTGTCGTCTCTTTTGTGCTTTGTAGAGATATCAGATCCCTTGCTTTGAGAAAGGAATATAGAAGGGGATCATGGATTCATCATCATTCATCATGTACTTCTATGTACATGTGTGTGCCTCCGCTGCAAACTGAGTGCACTGAGATAAATTCATTTGTCTGCTTGGAGTGAGCTGTAATTAGACTTCTGACTAGCTGGAAAGTGACTGTTCATTACACTGCAACACTACAGAGCTAGATTAACTTTTTTTGAGGCTTTTCAAAAGCACCATTTGCACTTTCTGTCATCCACTGAATAATAATAATATAACCAAATAGCTTCTTAGTATTTTGCAGTGCAGTAGCATATATGAGCCCGTGTCATCCACTGGGAGCCTACTGGGTTAGGTCCTGTACAAACACCATATGTTTTGGCTCCATCCAAAAGGTCTTGTAGTCTAACTGAGCAAAACTGAGCCAGAGAGGGCTGTTTTTGAGGCTGTCAACTTCCCATGTAACTCCACACCTTCTGGGACTTGCTGCATAACTCTGCGTCAGAACGTGAGCAGCATTTGAGACAACAAGTCTCATTTTTCCTTTACAGTAGGTGTCTTTATTGCTCCACTCTTAGTGTGGATAGCTTCTTAACGGTAGAGTTGTCTGTCATGAGTGGAGTGTCCCAATGTAAGCACCATCTGGCAGCACAGAGCCAGCAGAGAAACTCTGGTGTCAGCCTCTGGTTGACTGATAGTACACAAGGATGGCCACTGTTTGTGCCTGCAAACTTTGGCTGCTGTCTTCATCCCTAAGGTCTCCTAAGAGCTAATTCAGCTTCAAAAAGTACCAGGAGAGAAGACTTTTAGGTGCCTGGTCCAAAACACAAAAGTGTAGAGGCCACCTTAATGGGACCACCAGCTCCTTTGAACCAATGGGTATGTTCTTCAGCCACAGTCACAGATTTAGACCTGGCTGTCTAGTCCTTGAAATGACATAGGTAACCTTCTAAGCCTGTGCTGTATATAACATGCAAATATGTATTCCCCTGTCTGCAAACATCTTGGAGCAGGAATTCTTCTAAGACAAATAAACTTCCTAGCAGCCTTTAATTGGAGAGGTATTTTCTCCCTTAACAATATCAAATTCTTACCTTTTAGGCGGAAATATTCTGTTCTCTTATGAATAGTCAGGTTTTCTTGGAAATTTGAACAAAATCAATGTATGTACTTTTAAGAAGAATAAAATACAATTGTATTTCTGCTGCTACTGTGAAGAAAACACTTGGGCGTTCTTTCTTACCAGATTTAACACTGAAGCCTAGGAAGTCAGAAAATGTACATCTGGCATAAGAACACCTTTAAAACTCCAGTAGTGTCTTTCAATGCTCAGATAAAATTCTATTTTGATGAGTAGAACTATCATATTAAAAAAATTCTGTGTATATTTGAACACAACTGTTATGGACTATTATTTAATTCTGATTTCCTAATGGTGCTTGTTTGGATAGGTACACTGAATGAGTTTTGAATCATACTAAAAATCAATACAGGGAAGTTTTTGTTCTCAGTGTGTAAGAATTTGTGTCTATGTGTGAATGACTTAAGGGATGTAGAGAGCAAATCAGGCTTCCTAACAGAAGGCAAGCCAGAGAGTGCAGCTACAGTACCTTAAATGAAGCCTCAGGTTTAATAAGGTCTGTTCCTCCTCAGAGATGACTCTTTACCATTTCTTTAACCAGGAATTATGCATACAACAACACTAGCCCCTTGACACAGTCCAAAAGTTTTTGATGTCCTGAAGACATTCAGGAAAACAGGTTTTTAATGTTTCTATTTCTGTTTTAGTGTTTCATGTCTGCCAGGTTTACTGTACCATTTCAGTAGCCTTTTGCATTTGTTTATACTACTTATTGTTTCTTGTCTTAAACTATAAATGTCTAAGCACAGTGGATATCTTTCTGTGCTCTATGCACTCATCCAGTGCCAAAAGACCTATGACTTGTTATCTATGACTAGGCACTCAAAGAACTATAAGATAGCTTTGTGGAAGATTTGCTGTGACTCAGATAGAAGATACCTGGTTCTTACAGAACCTGCTATTGGAGGGACTGCTGTACTGCATTATGGTAATGACTCTTTCTATCCTGAAAAATAATAAAAAGATAACCCAACTAATCTGCTGCCAACTTTAGGATTTGAAAAATGAACTTGAAACCCAGCAAGAAAACTTTTACAGGTGCTGTGAATTCTACTGGAGGAGAAGAACTTACCATGGTATGCTTGCATTTCTGTTATTTAGTACAGGAATGAAACCCTCTGACAGAGAGTAAGTTATCTGCCTGGAGAGAGACCCCTTAATTGAAGGTCCTGAGGGAGGCTGGGTGTTGTAGAGCATTCTAGAAATACCCTCTTGAACCTTTTTGAAAAATTTGGCTATACTGAAGAAGAACTTGGGATGTACACACATGGCATAGAGAAAGGAGGGTCAGCAGGAAAGAGCATGCTGAGGAGCAAGTGGACACATCAGAAGTTACTTGCTGCATCCCCTAGGAGCTACAAAATTAAATGTGCTTTTGAAGTTTAGAGTGGAAGAACCCCAATCCTTTTCTGTCAGTGGGCCAGAAGCTGAGAGCAGCTGCAGCAGCATTAGAGAAATGTGGTGAGACCCTGCCAGGAGTGGCCAGACTTTATACAGGGCCAAGAGCCAGCGAGCTGCAAGACAGAGCGCCTACAGCTGATACTGAGGAGTACTCCTTGGTG
This sequence comes from Astur gentilis, assembly GCF_929443795.1. Classification (NCBI taxonomy): domain Eukaryota; kingdom Metazoa; phylum Chordata; class Aves; order Accipitriformes; family Accipitridae; genus Astur; species Astur gentilis. Next base: position 21,839,158 of record NC_064919.1, on the reverse strand, counting down.
GTGCAATGTATATGCATGCCTCCCAGATGACTAGGGGAACAGTGACCTTAAAATAATTGCTTGCTTCATGGAGTTACCCCCAAAGCCATTTATGATCCAAAAATTATAAAACTCACTCAAGTAGGAAATTGTTAAGTTCAGTGTTAAAGATGCCACAAATGGAGCAAGTGGTTGCTTGCGATACGACTGGATGTAAAGAAGCTTTATCCCACTGATTAGTTCTCTTTGAAGAAGAATGGTAATTAGGCCTAAATTTTATTCATAGATGTCAGAGATAGGAGGAATTAATACATCTTCCTTTCCTTTGTTATAGTATGTTAAGTAGCAAAATCTAGAGGAAGTTCAAAGCTCAGTAGCCCTACATTTTTCCACTGATCCTAATGAGAATGTGTTCATCATTCTTAATTTTGTCATTGCTAATGACTTACTCTGTAGTTAGACTTCATGTGTCACAAAAGATAATTTTACTCCATGCCATCGCTGCAGTAATTGTACCGTTCATTCCTGTCCCTCAGGGACAGCACTAGCTGTGCAGCTGCAACATGATCTTGAGCTCAGTTCCTTGATATGTGCTAATTTGATAAATCATTGTATTTGGCAATGGTTTAAACTAACATCCTTGCACTGAAGCAGAGTCTAAACACTAAGACAGTAAGACACTGTTCAGGGAGAGATCAGGGAGCTCTTTTTGCAACCACTGAGCTGCCAGCCCCGACCTCTGCACTTTCGCAGTCAGAACTGCAGGCTCGGTTTCACAAACGGAGCTCTAATTTTAACTTATTATTGTGCAGCTTTATTGCAGCTTAACTACAGTTTACACACGTACAGTATACACTAGATATAAGGATTGCAAATGTTTTGGTACCAGACCATGCTGACTGCTCATACAGCCATACCCTTAGCAGATCACGTAACCAATAGTACTTTAAATAAACCTTCTGTGTCATGGAGTTGGTAGTGCTGTTTAGATGTTTCAGTGAATGTGCCCTGCTTATTACTATTTTGCTTAAGAAGTCCCAGATAAAACTTTGTATGTTCAGGGAGGAATATTTACCAAATAGAAAATGGAATCAGTTTACGCCCTAGTTAATTAAAACTTTTTAATTTGTTCAGTGTGTTTTATTGTGTATAAAATTATCTTCATCTTACCAAAGTAGGAATGAAATCTGGAGAAGGCATGCACACCATGAGGTGCTTTGCGGTAGGACACAAAATATGACATGAATGTGAACAACAGGTTTATCATGTGTACTTTCTTTATCATAGATAATTTCATTTTTCCTATTCCCATGAGTCTTTGCAAGGGTTGGTAGGAAGTTCCTTAAATACTGAACATCCCTTTCATAAATAGCTACAAATAAGTATGAAAATGCAGTGTTGAAAACACAAGAGCTGGCTTTGGTTTCTGAACGCAGCTTGAGCACACACTGAGAGCTTAAGTTTTTGTATGGCTCCTAGGCAGTTTATCCACACCGACCTCATAGGGCAAGCACTGATAACAGTAACAGTCATTGCAGCAGCACAGTCTGGGTGTGCACTATCAGAAAAGAAACCCTCCAGGGACCCTTAATTAAATTAGAAGTGGTATACTAGGATGTGGTACAACTGCACTTCCCTAGGAAGACATATCTTTACTTTCTCATCAAAATCACCAAGAAGGTTAGGAGCACAAATCTTTATTGACTGCCAGTAAAATTTGTTATACTAACTCACTGAGGCACTTCATAAGTCTTCCTCTAACTTATCTTTACAGGTTATACATGTAATAAATATTGTTATTCTGTCCATCCATCAATCAATCAATCAACAAATGGGATTATTTGAGCTAATGGTGAACTAATGATATACTAACGGTTCTCTCCAGAAGAATAAAGCATGCTTCAGCTTTGTAAAAAATAATAGTGCCTTTCCTGCTCTGAATTTGACAACTAGGTAAAACATACTACATGATACCATGCTCTAAGAAAATACCATTAACTACCTCTGTATTAATAGGGGTGGGTGGTTGTTATCAAGAAACATCTGCAATCATCTTTCTTGCTACAGTTCATTCCGCTGTTACGAGAGCCAGCAAATAAACACGTGACATTCTGACAGTGGCCCAGCAGTTAATGTAGATTTTTGGAGTTACACGTTATAGTCCATAGCCATTATCTTTTAATTTATGGAGAGCTTGGGTTTGTATGTATATATGTATGTGTGCTGTATTAACTTTAGAACAACTCCTCTAATTCAGCCAGATATGCCTTCTTTTACGTACATACTGTTTATGGTCCTGAGTTCTGTTCTGCACTGGTTCATAATATAACAAAAATTTGTTAATTTCTCTTCCTTATGAAGACTTACAACAGCCCTCAAAGCCTGACAAGAAAACATGTATTTTAAAAACATTCAATAATAAGTGATCTAAGGTCCAGAGAGGTTGAGTGGCATTCCTGTAGGGATCGTCTGTTGCAGAGTAATTGTAACGTAGAAACTCTTCAAAGGACATAAGTAGTATTTTGATTCTTAAAAAATATCTCTAGGTATAATGCATAGGCTGCAGACATACAGAATAATTCTTAGAGGAGCTAGCAAGTAACATCTTAGACTACACATCTAAATGAAATAGGATTTCACATTCCATTTCAGAGCTGATTTAAGAGCTGATGGTTTTGTCTGGAACATGCAGAAAAATCAATCTGAATTAACTTTTAAAATGGATTGGCTAAACCACTTTAAATTTGTGTGTAGCCAGCTCTCATTTAGAATGTATTAATTTACTTTGGAAGTAAATATAGTTAAATCAAATTAGGGCCACTTTAATTTTGAATGAGAATGTGCACATAAAGCAGCTAAAATAATCACAACTTTAAATTCACACCTTTAGTTAATTTGAATTAGTTTTCTTGAGTGTTCCCATACATATAAACTCTAATCTCACTGAAGTCAATAAACATTTCTTCAGATGTGCATTCTTACGTATCCAGATAAAACAGAACAAGCAAGACAGCCTAAAGGAGCATGTCCTGACAGCCAATAACGCTGCTGACGCAGGGTGAAGGTAGAATTTCCTATCTAGTAAAAGCTACAGTGAAAGCAACTGTCTCTTGTGAGTGGTATCATCCAGTACCTGAACACTGGAAACATTTAAAACCACCTACTGTCAACATTTCATTATATCTGTGATAGCCAAATTTTCAACAGGGAAATAATGTTATCAAAATTGACTGCAGTGGGTTGCTACCACTTGGCAGGCAGCATCACCTATGACAACCGAGGCATTTAAAGAACTGTGGGTGTTGATTAAACACACCAAGCTCCCTGCTCTCCCTGAAAACTGCAAATCTTAATGACCTGGTTTGCTGTATACCTGATGGCCACCTGCTGCTGGGTATGCTTGCCGCTTCTTCGAGGAGCTGCAGATGGAAGAGGCTGAAAAAGCATTTACTTGAGCTATTGAGAAAACAGTGGGAGATGAGAGGGAAGAAGGCAGGGATAATACAACCTCTAATAAGACCATCTTTACTCTTACAGTGCAGATTAAAACTTGCTCGACAGTAATCAAAGTGCCAGGTGAACTGCAGGATTTCTGCCCAGAATCTCTGTTCAAAGGTAACAAAGTGCAATGACTGCATGGCTGAGAAATGCCAAGGTATTTATGTGAAGTGAATCATTTGGTAATAGCTGCATACGGATGAGTGGACTGTGAGAAACAGGACATCTGGCCATCAGAACTTGATTGATTGAAATTTGCTTTTGTGCAGGTAAAGCAAAAATACTGCAAGACTGTAAATCTCCGAATTTAAAAATCAGAGCAGTATGGCTTACAGTGAATTTAACTACCTGTGATATTTCAAAAAAAGATAAAGTTATCTAAATACCTTTAAATAAAAAAATTACTGCGTTGCAAACACTGCTATCACAGATTTTTTGGAAAGAAATTGAAGGTATAAGAAATTTCAATAAGCAAAATTTTGAGCAGAGCTAATGTGCTTCATTTCTGCATTATCTTACTTTTAAATGTGGTCTTTTTAAAAAATTGCATTGAAACAGGCAAACTGTTTCTCTTTTCCAACAGATACATCAGATTTATAATGAAGACAGATTTTAAAAACTGTATTAACTTCTGTCTTAATCTTACATAATATGAAACATGAATCCTGGACTTTCACAGTTTTGACACATACAAGCCACCTGACAATTTCAACTTAACGTGAAACTGGGCACCTACAGTTAAATGAAAATTTATAGCAGGTTCCTATATAAATAAGGTATAACATTCTAAATCTACACTTAGGCACTTAATATATAATGGCCTTCTTTTAGAAGAGTAACATTATTATATTTGTTAAAAAAAAAATAATCAAACTATTTGGTATTCATGGGCCTATGGATGACTTGTAAGTACATCAAGTTTGCTCATAGAGAGAAGTCATTAGTGAGAGCCAGGAAAAGAAAGAAAATACAGAAAATAGCTTTGATAGAAAATAGAGTCCATATGTATAATGCAATGCATGACAGATTACATTTTTGCATTTGTTGTCATGATTTTCAATTTTCACTGAGGTATCATTTTCATTATGCTCAGATTCTAACAAATTTCAATCCAACAACAAATTTCAATCCAACAACAAATTTCACTCATTAGGGTGAAACAGATTCAGGATATGGACTGCAGGCAGTTTGCTGCTGTTGCTGAATGTTGCAAATATATGATCCTATTTTATAGTTCTAACCCAGTTAAAAACTCCTAATGAATCATCAGTTTTGTGTATATGAGAGTATAAGTGTCGGACAGAATTGAACCATGGCATCCTTTCACAGGCCTCCCACTATCTTCCATGAGAGCTGGCCAGCAGAATCGATCCTCCTGAGTTTCAGTTCAGCTATAGAAATGAAATACATTGTCATAGAGATTTCCCCTGATTTGACTAAATGTTATTTATCCCAGCTTCTTCTTGTAAGCAGTTTATCAAGAGAAAATCCTCAGCAATCTTTTAATTCAGAAGCTGCATCTCAAGGTGGAGGAACCTCTATGTGCTCCAGGGCAAATCGTAATGAAAATTCCAGGTTTAACAACATCATTTTAATGGCAAAATACTTATTTTATCCTTCTCAATTGCATTTAAGCCACAGGCTTTCTATTATGATTATTTATGGTTATCATTTTGGCTGCTCTGAGCAGCAGTGTCTTGGCTTAGTTGTCTTCTCTGCTCAGGATGAAAAATGAAGTTTGAAAGAATGTTCATTACCTTCACGGCATGTGTTGACTGCACTGATTCTTCATCTGCCAAACTGCATATGCTGGCTTCTGTCTCATCTGGAGACCTCTGGAACGAAAAGTAATTGATCAAATTAATTCTAATATAATCCCACACAGACCCTGCAACCACTGCAGCTTGTTAACCTTATATGCAAACAGTTTATTTAAACTATCTGGATGACATCATGAAAACTACCCTCAATACATCAAAAATAGGAAGAAATGAAAGCCCGTTTCAACATTTATTCCAAGATATGACTTGGGTTTTGCTACTTTTTTCTAAAAAACGGAATTTGGAACCTCAATACTTACTGCATTAATTTCAATTCAGTTGTCCATATCTCCCAAGTTACTGGATTTTTTTGCACTCTTCAAAAAAACCAAACACAACAACTTTCAAATCATCAAGTTCACCACAGTAGCTTTGTGCGTAGTACAAAATAGCAACTGAAGGATCCTAGTACCAATTTTCTGAACTGTGTGCTCCCTTTTCTTTCATGCTGATGATTCTCATTCCTGCATTTTGTGGACCTTTACATCTAAATCAACTGACTTGACAGATTTCGTCATTCCTTATGGACTCCAGTCCACCTATTGCCTCCCTACAGCAGCTACAGTTTTTGATTATGCAAAATATTAAATCAGTTCTAATAAATTCCTTTAGAGTTGTTTCCACCATCCTGTTTACTTCCTACTTTCATACTGGCTGTTGGTGGTAGGGCAGTATTGACACCACACATAAATTGTGCCCCGTGCAATGACCTGGTGTAGTGTGTGAATGCCAAAATGTCTCTCATTGCACTGTCACAGCAGAATATATCATTCGGTATAAAAGTAACTATTCATAAACCTTCAGAAATGCCAAGGGTGCCTAAACCAGCAGAAAGTGATTCTCATAACAAAATAAGAGTGAGGACATAAGTGTGCACATGAGTGGTTGTGATTTATAAGCACAGAATGTTCCCCACTGCTTTGGGGTCCAGGCTGTAACTAGATACAACATGGTGAATTAAAGATAGCACAGCAGTCTCAGCTTCAAAATTTCCTATAATTTATCACTTTGGCCCAAGCACTTAGCCATGGTGATGTCATATATATATTAAATGACTTTGCATAATATTGCAGAAAGACTATAATCATGATTAAAAGGTTATAAAGACATTACCACGATCATAAAAATTAAAGTAGTGTATCTCCCAATCAGTTGCCCTCATCACTAATGCTTAGCTGGGTAGTTGCTACGAGCTGTTAGACCTTCTGGCACTGACTACCTCAGGGAAAGTATTTAATACTTGTTGAACATGGTTTCTGAATGGGAAGGATGAAGACTGTCATGAGAGCACTCCTAAAAGGACAATACATTGTCATCATGTCTTGTGATTATTATGCTACTTAATAAGGAGAAGTGTCCTTTATAGGTAAATTGGGCTGGTTCTCGTAGGCTTTCATGACAGCTTTATAAATTTTCTTGGCTCTAGCCTAGCAGGCAGTTTTCCCAAAGCACCACAGTTGTAGTAGAAATGATATAACACTCATAAAAGTTGATTTCTTCTAGAGTTGCTTTATGCTATATACTATATTCTGTATTCTAGTTAGGGCTAATTGGCAACATTTCAGTAAAAGTTTTTTCTGAAAGCAGATACCGGGATGCAAACTTTTTAGAAAAACATCATTTTTTCAGATCTAGGGTAAATTTTACAGTCAAAGTGAGAGACGTAATTCTCAAATTATGCTGTTCTTCTGGGACATAGGAGCCCTAAGTTCAAGTCCACACTCTACATCATTTCTTTTAACCTAGGAAAGACCAGTTCCACCATTTTGACAACAAAGGAAGACAATATAATCTTGGTTGAAAAAATACCTTATTTCCTCAAAAATTAAAAATTGGCTTGTTTCTGAAGTTATTCATGCAAATAGCTGCAAAGACAACACAGATATCTGGCAATAATGATATGCTCAGTCCTCTAGCCAATTTCTGGGGATATCAGGATGCAAAATGTGATGTATGGTGGTTGTTTTTTAACTTACATTATGCAAATACCAAGTGTGGAGAGATACAACTACATTTCATGTATCAAAATTCCCAGACCTGGTTTGTGTGCTGGACTGCCACTCTATTCTTTTCTTCTGGTTATATCAGCTTATGTAGTAAAAATGACTACATTTTCCCACAGTTCTTCTTCCAAATATAGTAATTCAGAGTAGTCCAGTGATCCTTCAGACCATTACACAGGGAAAAATTCCTTAAGACAATATCTTAAAACCAAAACATATTTATTGGCAAGAATAGTAGGTTGCCTTCTGCTAAGCCCTCAGTAATCACCAACAATGATCATCCGTTACCTAAAGAGGGAAGTGTAACAACCTATCCTTATAAACAATGCCAGTTAGGAGAGTTAGAAAAAGATATCCCTCAAGCCACAAACCCGAGGGACTTGTGGCAAAATTGTCTGTAAGAACCACAGCTTCCACCTCAAAGGTCCATACCACAGTCTCTGCAACAGCAGGGGTAAAACAGGCTGGCTTGGAAAGCATGGAGCACACCATAACTAATCAGCCTGTAGAAGAAGTGAACTCAAGTATTTTCAGTCTTACAAAGTCAACAGGTCACTTTATCTATTTTTCAGCTGAGCACATGCACGGGCTGGCAAAGTTCCCTACTCGCCCAATCTTTCTTGATTTCTTTCCACACAGCCTGTAATTCTATATTAGCCTTTTATAAACAGTTCATGGTAGGAACAGGCACTTTCTGTTTATAGCTAGGGATACTTTAATGCCATGTGTGTGTATTTTGAAATTTTGAAAGGAAAACTAATCCCAACAGAAATTATTACTGCAATAAAAAAGTCACAGAAGATTGTATTTATGGGCACATCAGTTTCAAGTTCTTCATGGATTAATCAAGAAAAATATTTACAAGAACTGCAAGAAACAAAGAAATAAGATTATATTTTAATTTTTTCTTTTGAAAACAGAAGCAGTGTGGACTACTATTTCTGAAAGTGCCACTGGTTTATGCATCATTGCAGTTAATAACTTATTCAAGGTATTAAATCTGTCACATTCCTTTGACTTAGAATAGAATTGAAGAATTTACAGCCAGAGACCCAAATCTGACCTAGCAATTTGAAAACATAACAGAGATATGAATCCAATTATTCTCTGTCCAAACACTGACACACATACCTTGTATCGGAGAGACATCTGAACAAGTTGTATTTAATATCAGACTGAAATGATTACAAAAATAAGAGCATGAGGATTATTAAACACTCATTTGCTGAAGACACTTCACTGCTGAAAAGAGACCGTCAACCGGCTTTAGTTGATAATGTTAAAATTCTCTTCAAAGAACAATAAATTTGGTCTGCTCTTATTTCCCACATTCCATGCCCTCACATTTTTATAAACACCTGTTTTTTCAACTTCACTAACCCCCCCCCCCCCCACCCACTTCATCTTTGCGGATATCTTTGTGACAGCAGCAACATTAACAACCTATTACTAAGGTCCAAAGGATTACTCTCAAGTTTGGGAAGGTTGGTTTGTGGGTTTTTTTAAATGTAGCAGATGATAGAATTGTGTAATTAAAAAAGGTGAAAGCACAACTGTGGTAATCTCCTTTTGCACTGTTTTTTCAAAAGAATTACAGAACATCTTTTCTCCTGTTGGGTTTGCCAGTTGCAAGAATGACTTGGATATTATAAAACACTGAGAACAAATGGCTTCTCTTGAAGATGTTAAAACACCAAACAAGGGATGGAAGACTTCCCTGGATCACAATACCAAGAAGAGGCGAAATTAGATGTGTGTGAAGTGGCAGTGAGGCAGGGGCATAACCTGCCAAACACACCTGTGATCATCGGGCACCTTGAGCTCGCGCAAGCAGGAAGACAAGGAGCCACGGAAGTGTGATGGAGGAGTACATGTGTGGGTCGGGAAGCCCGGTAAAGGCTTTTGAAGGCATGAGCTCACTTTCCAACCTTTTTCTCAGGTAAGAAGAAGGTGGAAATGTTCCTGTAACAATAAACACAGGGTCAGGCCCTCATCTCCTTCCCAAACAGCAGTGGGAGATAGGGCCGTGGCAGCAGCAGGGAGCATCTCCTCCCACCACATACTTGCTGGGTAGGTCCCAGGCTGTTATCTCGTCCCCCAGGCCATCCACGCCATCCATCAGCCCTTATCTCCTCATGGACCCAGCACTGCCTTGCGCCCTGGATGGTGACGCCGTGCAGGGAAGACAGGGCTCGGGGTCAGCAGCACCGCGTGGGGCAGCAGGGGAAGGCGGATGGGGGCCTGCTCCTCGCCACTGCTTGAGCCTGCTGAAATGCCAGTGCCCGGGTATGGGACGAGCCCCCTGAGAAGGGACAGAAGCTGAAGACTTTGACATGTTTCAGTCACATTTAAGTTCCATTTCTTTGAAGCTCAGATGGGCATATCTAATCTCTTAGGACGTCTGCACATTTTCCCCCAGCAGCCAGATGCTTGCAGACTAGTACAGGATCTCATATCAGAGCAGGGATGTTAAAAGCACTAAGGATGCCAACCTTCTCAGTGTCTTCACAGGCTGATATTACAGTATCTCTTTATAAGAGCTTTGTTGCAGCACCAGAGATGGAGTGGTTTGCTCTTCAGAAATTCAGATCATACCACTCATCAGAAACATAGAGTGAAAAATTCTTGATGTTGCTCAAACAGGGAGAAAAACCTGGAAAGATTCTGCGCCTTCAGATTTCAGACTCAACTCTGCAACCTCCTGCTCAAGTCAATAGCTGCCTGAGAGTGGTTTACGTCCTTAGAAGGGCAGCTCTTAGATTACATGAAAGCAGGAAGAAGATTTGGTGACTAAATATCCAGTTTGATTTCCAGGAGAGGAAAAAGGAGAGGGAAGGACAGCAAATACAACAGCCAGGGGCGATCACAAAACAGCGAACAGTGGAAAAGGATGTTTTTACTCCCCATGGCTGGGAGCAAGACATTTCAGCTGATGGGTATGACTGTAAGGGAAGAAGTTGAGTGCCAGGTCTCAAATGTGAGTACACAGTATATGAATCATTTGCTTTCAAATATATTAGCATTTACCCAAGTGCAGTGCAAACAAGTCAGGTAGCATTTTACACTTTCTGAGTTCTGGTAAAAAATAGGTGAAATATATACAGAGCAATGAGGGATTAGGCCTTTAAGAGTACACACCATTTTTGGTGACAGCTAAATTATAATTGACTTTCATTTTCAGCGTAAAAGCTCGTTCTTCTGGTAATTCCTTAGACTCCATGATGAGATACCTCATATAGTCAGTAAGGCAAAACTGAAACCATTGGAGCTAGAGCTTCCTGGAACACAGCTCCTAAAGAAAACATTTTTAAGGACAAGAGATGCTACTAGCATTGGACACATTCAGGGAATTAAATCACAGCAACGAGATTTTCCCAGAGGATTTCAGTTGTTTAATATTTACTGCTGTTAGTTCATCATGTCCATTACCTGTTTGCTAAGGAAGGAAGGCTAAGCTTTGCTAGGAAATGTCAGCCCAGTAAGGGGGAGTTTGAGAGGTCCCTGGCTGTGTCAAAGCTTCTTACCTCTTTACTCCATAGGCAAGAATAGCATAACTCCTGCATTTTGCAAAGCAGTAGCTTTAGATGCTGCTGGCTTACTTTCTAATTCATTTATTTGCCATCAACACAGGACATAACACACTTACGCTACCACTGGCAGTCTCCTGGGCAGATCTTTCTGCCCGGGCTACACTAGCTGTATACCACTGCTGTGACAAACTGGTCCAGCTTACACTCCCATCTCTGTAACACAGCTATTCACTGGCCAATGCTGGCATGTGTGAAAAATTGGCCAGTATCAATACCAGGGACAAGAGGTAAGGTTTCATGGGTCCCTATCCCAAGTCTGAATTTCCTGGTTTACAATGAGTGGATTTGTACAGCTGTCAGTACAGCAAAAATCCTCTGATGTAAAACATAGGTAAGTGTTAAACACAAAAAAAGGAGGAAAATAATAATTTACCTTGTCACCTAATTGAGTCTGATTATTGTTTAATGTTTCTGACATGCCTTAGAAATCAGGAGTATTTGCTTCTTTTACTTCTTTGAAAATCTCTGTGCTTTCCCAAGAGGATACATAGCCCTCAGTTAATTTTCTTAAATCTATGTTCAGAATATTCCTTTGAAGATATAGAATTTCTTTCTCTGTGTTGTATTTAATGACCCACTTGTCTAATAATGACAGAAAACTTGAATTAGCAAATCAGTGCTCCAAGCTATAACTTTTTTCCATTTAAGAAACAGACTTTGATTTCTGAGTGCTATCTTATGAATTTCATTGTTTTAAAATAAATGAAAAAAGCTTGCTATGAGCTAAGGGACAAGTGCAGCTTTTAATTATCAACTTACTTGTTAAGTGAGAGAAAATATGACGATTCTGACAGAGGACAATATTACGTAGTAATATCAAGTAGTTTACATGACACAATGCCAAAAAATACAGATGTTAAGAGGAGTAAAACTCACTATGGAGAAAAATAGCTTAAAAATTATTTTTCTAAGGGGAAGATAAAAAAATGTATGAAAACAGCATAGTACTAATAATTTGCAAGTGATCATTATTTGACCCCAATACATTGCTGTATGCTGAACAGGCAAAGAAATATTTTGTGTGGACAACGTGTGGGTCAGTGCTGAACAATTTAATGCAAATAAGAGGGCAAATGTAGAGTACCTGTAGACTTTTGACACTTGGAAGTCTGCTGAGATTTGTGTGATGTGGGATTAGGCTGGTCTAAGATGGAAGCACAGAATATCAAGACACAGAGTATCCATTGTGAGAAGACAACATTTGCCTGATGCAACAGCTGCATTACAGGTATTTTTTGCAAAATGCACGCTGAAGAAATCTTGGGGAAATTTCTTGGCCAAGAAAAGAAGTATGCTGATATACTCTCTTCTCTTCCTTTCACTAACACAATCCTTATAAAAACCTCTTACACCAGTCCCAGAAAGGAACATGTGGACAGCCTGCATTTTAATAGGAGCAATGTGTTTCCCCAAATTGGCAGTGCTAATGAGAACTAATAACAATAAATTCACTTATGAAAACATTTAAAAGCAAGATACAGGAAGAATAGGGAGCATTGCTGTCAGTCTGCTACGATAAAGCCTGAGCTGGGAGAACTCTGTTTAATCTTTTTGATTCACTTCCAGAGCTGTGCTTGAGAGAAAAACAGATTTAGATGATGAATATTTTCAAAGTACATTAAGAAAAGGCTGATGACAGTGTGATATACTTGTATTTGTGAGTTTACTGATAACACACTACCAATGGAAAAAAAGTGGAAATAACTCTATTGTGTGCAGCTTAACTCAAAATGTGTCTGTATACTGGGATTTTTTTGACTTTACTGTTTGGGCTTATGAGCTGAATTATTCTCTGCTGCAGGTTGTTTTCTGCATTTGGGAATAACAGGGACTCTAGATTGAAGGGATCTCTCTGGCTTTAACTTTTCTTTGCACATACGTATTAAAAGTATTGCTAGGATTACTGTTGTGCATACACAGAGTCTGTGGTCAGATACAGATATTTCCACGTGCTGACATAGATACAAGAAGGGTTTGTGGGGTGATGAGCCAGCTCCATATATGTCCTTCAGTCCATAAATAGAATGGAGATAGGTGTCACAGGAGAAAACATTGAAAGACAGCCAGATGGCAAAGAGGTCTCAGTCCAGGCTTTTCCAGTATTTAGGATAATGGACTGAGAATGAGCATGTAAGGTGTCAAGGGCAAGTTATCTTCTCGGTCATCTCCTGTCAATGCTGTATGGTGAAGGCAGCAGTGCTTAACAAAATGTATGGTCTGCATAAGCATCTGTTATCAATTAATGGTTTCTTACATAATATTATATGCATCGTTTACCACAAAAGAGAGAGGAATGAACAGATGCAACTAAAGGCTCAAGTAGCAATTTGCCTTTTGACCATTGCAACCTGGCCTGATCTTCAAAATAAGCCTGTGCAAAAATTAACATCATTCCAGTTATTAATGGCTTGCAGGATCAGACCTCAGTTATAACAAAGGTCAGAAGGATACTATGTCCAAAGCAGGCAGAAAGTAGGAAATAGTAAAGCAGAGGCTTTGTAAAAGTCCAGTCTGTATTTTTTTTAATTTTATTTTCTTTTCAGGATTAAACAAAACATTTACTTTTTATTTGGGTTTCAGTAACATTGCCTAAGTATGGTTTTTCTTTACTTACTGGATAACTCTCTTCTCAAAAGAATACTGAAACAATAAACTTGTAAATTAATGAACCTAAAATTACTAAAAAGTCTATACAAAAGTGAAGATTACTAAAGCTGGTCAGTGTACTTGTCACTGTACTTGATTGACTGAACTACCTAAACAGGATTATGAAAAGGCAGATGCCTCTACTCAGATACTCAACAGAGTCCTTTCTGTCAGAAGAGTGAATAGTGTCTTAAGCAGGGACTTTTTGTTAGCAATTCTTAAAAACATAAAAACCAAGTCAGGCCAACTGCTATCCTGAAAATCTGAGGCTGGCTCTGGGGATGAAACACACAATCTCCCTGTGTAGATTTTGGTATGTTCATCTTAGCTTTGCAGGAAACCTCTGACAAGTACCCAGTTCATGCCCGCAGGCAGCCAGCACCACTGCGTGGGAGCTGCAATGCTGAGGGAATCACACACAGCATCCTGTTGCCTGGTCTGGGCGGTCACTCGGTGCCTGCATTTCTGAGCTCCTGCTTCTTGGAAAAAAAGAAGAAATAACCCTTTGTTATCCCTGGGAAATGCAGGATAATAAAGGTGCCCAATGGCCTGGGGTTTAATGCTGTGACAGTAAGGAGCACTGGTCTCTGACCAGCAGCAAGTGTTGCAAGGATGGAGCAGAAATGCTGTGCTGGCACTGGCAGGCAGCAGCTGACCTGCAGCTCAAGGACTCCTTGAGCAGAAGAATGGGTCGGGCTGGCACCGGAGCAGCCCCAGCAAAGAGTCACTGACTGCCAGGAGCAAGGATGGGATGTAGGAGCACATGCAAGGTAAAGAGATAATGCTGATCTAACACTAGCTGTCCTACCAGGACAAATGACAAGATCCCCTGGGAAAAGGTCAGGGATGAAAAGGGAAGATGCTCAAAATGGCATCTTGTCCTAGACGAAAGGATGATATGAGGAGGAAGTCAACTTCAAAAATGCTTTCTCAAGAAGTGGTCCTATTTGGCAGATGGACTCTCCTTCGGCCCTGAGGCACTATCTTTTGGGAATGGATGCTGCCATGACTGAAAGGAACTTTAAATTAAGGGGAAGCAGTTACGTATCTTCCAAATCTAGTTTTAATTCAAAAAGCTCAGGTATGGAAGAGCAAAGGAGGAGAAAAAAGAGGAACAGAGAAAGAAGGATAATAAGAAAAATGAAGACTAATATGGATAACAGCAGAAGTCTTGCAGATAAAAGCATCAGCAAAAGGCTGGATATAATTCTTTGAAGAATTTGAGTGTGGCTGGAGAGAAATAACTGAAATGTTTTTATACTGGTGCAAGAAGCTCAGACAGCATGCTGCAGGAACAACCATTACCAGTGCAAGAAATGAAACCAAGTATTATAGAAATAATACAAATGGGCTGGACTAGTAATCATGCTTGCAATACTTAAGGGGGTGCTCTGCTTGGGGAAGAATGAAATAAATAATGATAAAGGCTGGAGGAGACAGTAGCCTATAAAGTTTTAGTAATGATACTCTCAGATTTATGCCCTTCAAGCCACTATTTCTTATATCTTTAGGACTGTTTAGTCTAGCAAAATGAAAGCCAAGGGTAGAAAAGACTATTCTATAAATACAGCTAGGTATGAATACCTGTGAGGGAGAAGAGCTATCTAAGGAGAGTGTTGATACAAGGAAAAATAAATATGACCTGGCAATAAATAAACTGAGGCTGAAATTCAGAGGAGCATTTCTGTCAGAGCAGGGAGGTCCAGAAAAATGGCTCAGAGGTGTAATTTGGGCAAGAAAATGCTGCTTTGACCAGCAACATCAAAACCTATATAGCCTCTAACTTTGTTCAATACCTAACTTGCTAGATGTTCGTGCAAGGATTTTCTTTTTTTCTTTTTCTTTTTCTTTTTTCTTTTTTCTTTTTCTTTTTCTTTTTCTTTTTCTTTTTCTTTTTTTCTTTTTCTTTTTCTTTTTCTTCTTTTCCTTTTTTCTTTTTCTTTTTCTTTTTCTTTTTTTCCTTTTTCTTTTTCTTTTTCTTTTTCTTTTTTTTCTTTTTTCTTTTTCTTTTTCTTTTTCTTTTTCTTCTTTTTCTTCTTTTTCTTTTTTCTTTTTCTTTTTCTTTAAAAAAATTATTTTACTTATTTTAATATATATTGAGTACTAACAATGAAAATATTACAACAACCTAGAAAGTGGCAGAAGCATCAAATACCTTCTACAGCTAAATCACCTGGCTTTAGAGAAAATCACAGAAAGAGGCAGACAAACTATAATAAGATGCTTCCCTACTAGAAAAAAAATCACCTACTAAAGAGGCGGTTGGGATAGGGATCAAGCTAATACCACAGGCAGGTAGCAATAGAGGAAAAACCTGCTGTGAAGTATTTCATTTTTGTGATTCTTTAACAATTTACAGAAGAAATGTCACATAATAGAAGTTTGGCTCTCTTTTGGGAGTCATAAATAAAATACAGCTGTAATCAAAGGACAGAAGAAAAAAGACTTTGCAGATATTTAATTCTTATTTATGCTCCCTTCCATAACTTATGACTCAAATGTAAACATGGAAGGTTGCAGCATACAATAATTCAAACTCTTATATGTTCTCCTGGTGCACCCTCCCTGCTAAGCATTTCCAAAGCCTGAACTTGCTGCTTTAATTTACTGCTTTCTACCCAGTGATTAGAGAAAGGTTTGAAAAGGTCTCCAGAAAAAAAGTGGTAAGCTATCTCTAGGATTTGTTACTGCAGCCCATTCATCTGTGATCAATACTGTGTAGTGGTCTGGGTCTCCTCCATGGTCTCCCGAGAACCTGCACTTCAGCTGGGGGAACTGCCAGAAAGCGGATTTCATGTAAGCACACAGTCAGTTCATTTTCTTCATGCCAGGTGCAGAGATCTTCAAAGTGTCTGGAAAAATTAGGACAAAATGTTATTTCTAGTAACTGTCAGTACATAGTAAAATATTAACCAGTAAATTCTATCAAATATAATTTAAATTAAATAATAAATCTGTCTGCTTTATCAATATCCCTTGTCAGAATCAGACTCAGAAGCAATAAATATACTGAGGGAATGACAAGTTTTGTGGGGATAAACTGTGAAAAATCCACTGCATTACCCTTGATTTATCTCTAAATTCAGTTTGAATCCTGTAGGTTGCATAGATGACTGGACTGTAAATTGTCTCCAGGGTATTGCCTCATCCTTTTTCACACAACAGAGAAAGGGAGGGTTAGGGGAAGAACTGAGGGACCTGCTTTGATTCCCTTGCCTCAAGCCACATCATCCTCAGCCTTGACTGAGACTGAGAACAGAGTGGTCTCTGGGATCAGCTGCTAGCCAAAAGCTTCCTAAACATACTTTCATTTCAGTCTACCCCCAGATCAACACGACCTTTACAGCAGGAGAGCTGTCAGATTCATTGCATCTGCTGGCTTTAGATCTGCTGAAAATTACCTTTTTTCTCTCCAAAGCTAGACATTCTCCATGGCAGCACCTTGACAGGTCCTGCCTCTTGGCACAAATGTTATGAGGGCATACGAAATGTGTGGGACAGGGACCCTGGGGTGTGCATTTTCTCTGTTTTCTTTTTATGCTGTAGAGCAGTGCTCTTTGTTTTAAAGGGGCAAGCCCTGCATCTCTTCTTAGCTATTACTCACCACTTGGTAAACTGTAGCAAGACACAGGAGAAATTTTGTTTCTACAGCCCTAACAAACAGGTATGTGCAAGTAAGCTCCTCCTCATTTAAGAAATATACTGCTATGCTTAGATGTTTCATACTTTATAGAGGTCAACTCCTAGACAAAGATGTCACCTCTGATGAACTTGGCAACTCACTTCAGATAGGTTGCGCTGAACAAATCTTTCTGTAGGGTTCCTTAAAAAATGTCCTCCAGTGTTACATGCCTCAGCTGCTCAGTGGCTTTGCAGTGCACCCAAGGCAGGTGAAGCAGCTATGAAAAAAAAAAGAGAAAATGGCTTTAGAGTGGTTATATTTGTTGGGTGCCTGGCTGTCAGCTGGGACCAAAGTGGCATTATGGCACCTGTGGTTGAGAAAGAAGATAGAGTAGCCCAAAGGAGCCTTGTTTTAAAATGCAGAATAGGCCAGCAACTCCTGTGTCCAGCAACAAAACTGTAAGAAGTAGATGAATGCCAGCTCCGCCACCATGGAATGTGACTGAGTGCATCTCAGCCACTCCAGTAAATGCAGAGTATGTTGTGTGATCACTATATCTGCCCTCTTTTCTCAGTCCTTCCTATACTGTCCTTATTCCAGTTTATGCATCCATGTTTTTCAACTCTGGTGGCTAATGTCACCAAGAGACTGCTGTGTGACCTCTCGTCAGAGGCCACATTTTACATAGTACCTCTGAACTATTCCAGCTGGTGAATGCTGCAGCCAGGTTTAGGAGACAACTTAGCTTGATATAATTAAAATTGCGTAATGACACTGTTACCATATCTTAAAAGTTGAAACTTTTTCAGACTGGGACGTGGCAGGAATAAGATTTACAGTGTGACTGACTATGTTCTTTTTCTTGTATGATGGAAAAACATCAAGGCAACTATGCTATGCAGTACATCTTTAGTCCACATAGAAATGTCTCTGTTTTTTGGGAGTGGAGCAACACCTATTCTTCACAGAACCATATGGCATTGCTATGACCTGCGGCACACCCAGAGAGTACAAAATACTCTCTTTTTGCTGGCCACTGAACTTGTCCCAGCCAGTGATTCAGAACTCAGTAACGCTGCAGTGATAACAACCATTACAGCTTCTCGGAGAGTCCTTCAGCTCACCTTTGTGGAAGGCTTTCCTTCAGGTTTTCCTGTGGAGCTACCATAAACAGCATAATCACAGACAGCCAAAGGCAACATTACGTGAGAATTTATGCTGCTTAGCTAAAATCTCAGTACTGTGTTCTTAAAATGTTAGTCTGCACATATGAATTTATAAAACGATGATATGCACCTCTGCATAAAAACTTATTTGCATTCCTACAAATCCCTACTTTGGTCTTCACGAAGCTCTAATGTGTTGCACACTATGGTAGTGCATAATTGTTGAATTCAAATATGAGGAATATAATTATTTTTTGTAAATATGACCCTGGTTTTTAGCAGAAGTGAAACACCACTGAGAATCAAGAAAGTGATCATCTAACTTTCTAACTTGGTGTGGGATTCTGTGGTGCTAATCTTCACTGGTGCTCTCCAAGAAAGGCTATATACATTAGAAAAATAATAGGTAGACAGAGGTCAGAAGCTCCACAATTTAGTTCTAGTGTTTATTTCTGGTTCATATAACCTGAACTATCAGGATTTTGTGTAGCAGCAGAATTTCATCCAGAACAGAGAGCAGAAGTGCAAAAATCCTGGAGAGGTAAAAAAATCTCCGCATTTCTGTTTCCAGCTTGACATTTGAAGAAACTGATTTTTCTGCATGTTTCAGAAACCTGGTTTCTAGGATTGAGTGATGATCCATGGCAGTAGGACTAGCAGGTGTGTGTTTGACAAACTGATCCACCATCCCACCAGTAAAGTCCCTGTTCTCTGTACACACAACTGCAATAAAGTTAGAGTACTAATGGGCAGTACCAGAACATACATGTACATGGAGGAGAACACCATGCAGTGCATGGAGTGGACCATTTTAGCAAATGTAAATCTGAAGAGGCAGCTTGCACTAGAAAGGCAGCTGGCTCATTTTTATCAGTTATGACAATTTGTTTTGCCTTTTCTTTGCCCACACAGAAGCTAAGGCCATTCTGAAAGGGCAGTTTTCACTCCTAGCAGGATGTGTGGATTGAATATGAAACAGCTGGTATGATCTGATTGTTGTATATCCTTAGTGTATCCTCAGTATATTGAAACAGTGACTTAAAAAAAAAAAAAAAAAATACATCATCACTGAAGCAATGCAGAACAGACAGTATTACATAGGGAAGTGGGTTTTAGTTTCCAGTGAGAAGCCTTTTTGTGTTTTGATGGAGCATGCAGACAGCATTTCAATCATCAAATTCTAGTTGTCAAAGTCATCAGCAGTCCAAGATTCATGATTATGACATACTGAAAAGTGTCGGTCCTATGGAGTTATATGTAATAATTAGGAGGGATACTAGAGAGCTCTATGGTGTCAATCTGAAATGCCATTTCTGTGGTCTCTCTGCAGCATTTACCTGGATCTTTTGAAAGCTCAGGAGAAATGAAGCAGTTTTACATTTCCAGTTCATTCTTCAAAATTCTTTGTCCTTTTCCTGCCTCCAATAAAGTCCCTTCACATAAACCCTTTTCTTTCCTACTGCCCAAGCAGAGAGGGCAGTAATACATTGCTAAAATACTAATGAGAAAATACCTTCACAGCTCAGTCAGAAGGACTTGAAATCAGCATTGCAGACCTGCATGTACAGTATATGTATGGTAATGTTTGTTACCATAGATATGAATGAAGGAAAAATAGCTCCTAATAGTTTTAATTTTGCTGGTGGTGTCATGGGGCACGGTTCTGGGACTCATGCATCAACATCCACTGAAACTGCAGCTTTACTGAGAGGGAGAACACAAGCAATGAAGACTGGAGACTTCAGCTCTTTCTTAGACTTTGGCCATTCAGTGCTGGTCACCTCACTTTCCATATGCATCTTTACAGCAGACATAAATATTATTAGTTACCTGAAGAAAAATACAACTAGATTGTTGGTTTCGTTCAGCTGCAGTGAGATTCTTAGATGTAGAGGGAGCAGCAGAACATAGTGAAAAGGAGACTGCTGCAAAAACTGCTGAGCTGATGCACAATTTCTGCTATAACTGCCCTTTCCATGGTTAACCAGCAACCATGCCTGAGCCCAGAGAAGAGGCTGAATCTATGCTAATACATTAAATGGGGTCAGCTAAGACTAAATTGCATAGAACAGCCCACAACTATATAGATAAACTCCCTTTAAGTCCCAAACAAGCTGGCTGCATGTGAACTGTCTTTTGGGAACAGTCGAGCAATGCTCTGCATACTTTGCAAGGTGCTGGCTGGCAGCACCACATGGTGCCAGGGAATTTTAGCAGGTTACTACGACAGGTAATTGTGCTCCAGTGCTAGAAGGTGTTTCCCATGTGCTTGAATACAGTGCTGTTCATATAACCAGCAATGTCATTCTCTTTCTCAAAATTGGAGACCCATGTTCTTTTAATTTTCTTCCTATACATAAAATGGCATCTCTTCTCAACTGAAGAACCGAGTTTGTCTATTGGTTTCAAATATCCTACATGCATCACATAATCACAGAAGAGTTGAGTTTGGAAGAGATAGATGGAGGTCATCAGGTCCAACCCCCTGCTCAAGCAGGGACACCTACAGCCGGTGGTCCAGGACCATGGCCAGACAGCTGTTTAATATCTCCAAGGACGGAGACTCCATCACCTCTCTGGGCAACCTGTGCCAGAGCTTGGTCACCCTCACAGTAAAAGAGTGTTTCCTGATGTTCAGAGGGAACCTCCTGTGTTTCAGTCTGTGCCCATTGCCTCTGATCCTGTCACTGGGCACCACTACTAGAGCCTGGCTCCATCCTCTTGGCACCCTCCCTGCAGGTATTTATATATGTTGATGAAATCCCCCTGAGCTTTCTCTTCTTTAGGCGGAACAGTCCCAGCTCTCTCAGCCTTTCCTCATAGGGAAGATGCTCCATTCCCTGATGCATTCTTCAGCCAAGACTTTCCATATGAAAGCTCAAGGCTTTCAGACTGATCATATGAGAAACAAATAGTTCATTTGTGGCAAGTGAGGAAGTTGAAAAGGGGTTCATACAGAAAAGCTGTTGGATGTGTTGGGACACAAATCTAGACTACCCTTATAACCCCTCAAGCTTTGTGCATGCTGGCATTATACCTGTCCTCCAAACTTGGAAATTAAGGCGGTTAACCATGGTTGCGGAATCAGCTAATTTACAAAGAACTGTGCTAGTACTGACGGGTTTTCAGTGAAAGGGATCTCTCCTCCTAAAATTAAGGACAAAAATTAATGGGATAATATAAAGGTAGGATTTCTAAATGACAGTTTTATTTTGGGGAGATAAACATCAATGAGTGAATGAGAGAGCAGACAGAGGGGTGGACAATGGTTGAAGAATGATGTTACCCTTGTGTGCAGCATTGTTAGCTCTGGCAACTGTACAGGAATGAAGGATGGAGTCCTGTTTATTTACATTTGTTTTCTGTTTGAGAGACAGCCCAAGAAGTAAAATAAAATGAGAGCCTACTCAAATACCTGCTATGTTTCCCCTTAAATTGAATTTCTCATTTTATCAGGAAGCAATACTTGCACTGATGTTAGACAGGCAGCTAAAAGGTCAGCAAGTTCCCTTGGTTGCCTTTTGTCAAGGGTTTTTGACTTGTCTGTGAATAAAGATCTCCCAGGAGGAAGGCAGACCTGAATTTCCTGTCATCTTGAAGACAGCAATGAATTTGAAAATGTTACAAAAAGCATAAGGGACTTGACGCACACCTTCAAATGCACTGCTGATGCCAATAGCTTCCCATGTAAACATGCACACAGAGTTGTTTTGGATTTGTTCTGTCAACTTTTTGTTGTGAAACAAATTGTTATACAGCTGCCCACCTTGAATACTGAATGAATCTGATCATTTTCCATTACTGCACTACGCCTAATCGGGACTACAATCTCTTTGGGTTAGCTGTGGTGCTGGTACACTTCCAACAGGGGTGTGCTGAACCACTTTCCATTTTCTGTCATACTCTCCTGTGACTTGCCTGGCTGTCCCATCCCATCCTGCTCACTTGCAACCCCTTGATAGTCTTTAAAAGTGCCAAGGGTTTAAGATGGTCTTAACAGGTATCTGGGCAAAAAGAAAAAGCTCTCTCACGCATAAGAAGCATTAATCATTCCAAGAAGCACATAAATTTCTCTCCAACAGACAGAGCTAGAGTTACCACTTTTTCTTAACATCTGTGGGGAGACACTTCTTGTTGCAGCATTAATGGGGGACATTTTTTCAGAATACACTTCAGTTGTTAAAACCTGTATAAATTGTTTTTTCCTCACTTAGCTTAGTTAGTGAAACACAGTAATATCTGTGAACAATATATTTGTATCTGCATATATATAGCATATAGGGAAAAAAAGCTTAAGAGGGTGAATGAATCCGTGTTTTTAAGTCTAGAGAGCCAGCTTGTTTTTCAGTGTTATATCATGTAGCAAATAGTGTTGAATACTACTTATTTAGTTCAGAAATTCTGTGTCGTACCAAATTTGCAAGTAAAAAGTGAAAGCTCACTGTAATCAGAAAGAACATACAAAGTTCTCAGGATGCTCAGGAAGTTGCTGTATAATGACTGCTGGTAAAATTTTTATTCTGTACTCATCTAGCTATTTACAGATACATTCTTATTGAAAACAAATGAATAATTTAATGTAAATACTGTCCTCCTGAGTAACTGATGTATCCATTATAAATTGCTGTGAAAATGAAAAAACAAGCAGAAATGACAGGGTTGCCAGCTACTGTAATATATTGCATTCTTTGCCTATTTGAGACTCCCTTTTTTTTTCTGTCCCAGGAAAGTGTGTTTCAGAATAGATTATTGAAACAAACTCCACCGGAAAAATAGACTACTCTTCGTTGCGTAGTTTGGAACATTTACAGAGAAAAGAAAACTAATTTAGACATGAATCATGACAGTTTATCTTGGCTGAGAATCTAATTATTAATATTATAAAAACTGTTCAATATAGTGAAGAACTTGGTTTCTTTAGCATTACCATTCATTTAGACGTCCTTCTAAATCTGCTTGTGGCAATTCCAGGCAAGTGTAAGACACAGATATGCTGAGACCATGGCAGAATGCGGATAACCAAGGAATATGGAGGTTTGCCATTTATGTTCCCCTATTTTATAATCATATAGGTGCATAGAGACATGCATATTGAAGCAAGAACTTTTCACACAGCCATTAATGGATTTGCAAGAACTGGAGATCAAACATGTACAAAATAATCTCTGAATTTTATGGATTTGTATTACTTTTACACAGGGTAAGCCTGGGTCTTCCAGAAGCTGTATTCTGAAACCCTTCCTTCAGCCCTGCAGATGTGCTCACTGAGATTACACTACTACAGGCAGTTATATTGTGTAGGTATTTATGTACAGATATTTACCTGTTCCTCATCTCCAGTTAAGACCTTTTTATACCTGGAACTTGCTTTGCAGTCAGCTGCACTTCTGAACATACAAAGATGTTTGTATCAAAAGGTATATGGCAACAGAGATTCAAGCCAAGTAATTTTAGATCCTCCAGCTTTCTGATTCTTTTCTAAAGTTAAATGTTACTTCAAAGGATGTTCACTTAACAGTCTTTCATTTGTGCTGTCTGATAGGTTACATATGACTGCAATTCACCAAAGTTATGTCCTGCTCTTATTTCTTTTGGTTACAAATAAAATGCAAAGCTCAACACATGTTAATAAAACTCCCAGAAGGAAAAAAAAAAGCCCAAAACTATGTAAAAGCCACAAAAGTAATTTGGTTTAATTAAATAAGGCCTAACATTTTTATTTCCCTGATGGATGCATTACCTGAATCAATAGGAATGTATACAGACTAAGGGCAGAAGAGTACAAATCCAATCACAAAGTCTTTTCACTATTGTACAGAACAACTGCAAATGGATCATCTGGTAACACTTCCAATTAAAAATCCCAAAGACGTATTTCATGTAGCTCTACAATGAAAGCAAATGCTAAATAAATACCTATTTACTTGCAATAATCAGTTACTGAAGATAACTACCCTTAGTGCAGATTACCGATACTAGCAATACAGGCCTGTGTCTAATATGTGGTAGATGCGCTTGTTCTGGTTTGTGATACTGTGTAAGTATTCAACATACAATGAAGTAATCCAGGGCTTTTTATCTTTAAAGCTTTAAAAATATTCTGCCCTGTCATTTCTTTTCCAAAGAAGAAGATACACCCAAGACTCCACCATGTATGTGTTGGCCAGATATCCATGCCCAGTGCATGCACTGCTACAGCCTCTGGTTTTCTCAGGTCAACAAGGTGCTCACAGTGGGGTTTCCTTCTGTGGGTGCCACTGGTGTGCTCTAACCTCACAGCCTTGGCTGCAGCCACCTTAGGGATATGTCCCTGCAGCACATGCAGCTGTCATAGACTCATAGACCAATAGAATGGTTTAGGTTGGAATGGACCTTCAAAGATCACCTAGTTCCAACCTCCCTGCCATGGGCAGGGACACCTTCCACTAGACCAGGTTGCTCAAAGCCCCATCCAACCTGGCCTTGAACACTTCCAGCGATGGGGCATCCGCAGCCTCTCTGGGCAACCTGTTCCAGTGCCTCACCACCCTCACAGTCAAGAACTTCTTCCTTACATCCCATCTAAATCTACCCTCTTTTTCAATGTAAAGCTGTTGCCCCTCATCCTATCACTACACGTCCTTGCAAAAAGTCCCTTTTGGGCTTTCTTGTAGGTTCCCTTTAGGTACTGGAAGGCTGCTATAAGGTCTCCCTGGAGCTTTCTCTTCTCCAGGCTGAACAACCCCAACTTTCGCAGCCTGTTGTCATAAGAGAGGTGCTCCCTCGAGAGCCCTCTCGTCATCTTCATAGCCTTCCTCTGGACTTGCTCCAACAGGTCCATGTCCTTCTTATGTTAAGGGCCCCAGAGCTGAATGCAGTACTCCAGGTGGGGTCTCACCAGAGCGGAGCAGAGGGGCAGAATCACCTCCCTTGACCTGCTGGAGATGTTGCTTTTGATGCAGCCTGGGATATGGTTGGCTTTCTGGGCTGCAAGCGCACATTGCTGGCTCATGCTGAGCTTCTTGTCAACTAATACCCCCAGGCTTTCTCCTCAGGGCTGCTCTCAATCCATTCTCTGCCCAGCCTGTATTTGTGCTTGGGATTGCCCTGACGCATGTGCAGGACCTTGTGCTTGGCCTTGTTGAACTGCATGGGGTTTGCACGGACCCAGCTCTCAAGCCTGTCAAGGACCCTCTGGATGGCATCCTTCTTCTCCAGCATGCCAACTGCACCACACAGCTTGGTGTCGTTGGCAAACTTGCTGAGGGTGCACGCAATCCCACTGTCCACGTTGCCGACAAAGATGTTTAAACAGTGCCGGTCCCAATACCAACCCCTGAGGATCGCCAGTCGTCACTGGTCTCCACTTGGACATCAAGCCGTTGACTGCAACTCTTTGAGTGTGACCATCCAGCCAATTCCTTATCCACCAAGTGATCGATCCATCAAATCCATGTCTCTCCAATTTAGTGACAGGGGTGCCATGCGGGACAGTGTCAAATGCTTTGCACAAGTCCAGGTAGATGATGTCCCTTGTGATGTTCCCAAAGCCATGAGCAACACATTTCTGCTGCTCGCCTCCATGTGGTGGGTTACTTTTATGAGAGAGGAGAATCGGCCACAGCCAGGGCAAACCTGGAGTGGTGCTGATCTCTTTTGGCCAGGGGCAGTAACGAGCCCCATGAAACAACAGCATTAACGCTCTGTCTGCCAGGCTAATGGGATCAATGACTGGCCATGTCACTGAGGGGAAAGACATGGCTGGGCACTGACTGCTGCATGCATTTGTTCCTATGATTTCCAAAGAGTTTGGTCTAAACAAGCCTCCTAGTGCCCAGTGCCAGATGCTGTGCTATGGCCTTGTCTCAGCAAGAGGGACTACAATGAGCAGCTCTCACCCATCCATCCACTGTGAGCCTCTACATAAACAAACACAACCCAAGATGAGAGGATATTTTTCCTCCTTCCCAGTTCCCATGACAGTTTTGGCTGTCCCACAGACTCATTTTACCTGCCCCACCCTTGCAGTGCAGAGTGAGTACCTACACCTCTAAAAAGAATGAGCACAACATTGTAGTAGTTTTATAGCTGCTCCCAGTCACCTAAAAGAGTCTCTAGCCACCTACCTGGAGATGTTCAGAGAAAACTAAGCCATGGCAACTTCCCCCAAGAAAGGAAGAATACTATGCATTTTCTGGGAGGCAGAACAAAACTGTAATCTTATCCAGTGCTTATATCAGTTGTGTCTACATGGACACAGTGAAATAAGGTCCTAAAAATCATTCTGGCAGTTTTGTAAACAAATAAACTATAAGATCTTATCCAGTGTATAATTTTATCTGCTCAGGTGATAGATTTATTGTGTTAATACGAAACATGACTTTAAAAAATTGTGATTGCCTGTAATCTAGCCAGTCTTGATTGTATCAATGTTTTGCTGTAAGGCAAAAATGTGACTCTGAAAAATATCCTGATCTTGTGCAATCTGGAACTTACATGGGAGAGATGTTATCAAGATGTATCCAAACATTAGTTACAACTCAAAAAAAAAAAAAAAAAGAAAAAAGAGAGAGAGAGATATCTGTATGGCAACACTAAGCTGTGTTTGTCTTCTTCAAGGCTTGGACTCCAGTTGATTGACTGCTAAAGACTGCTTTGTAGGTTTAAAGAATAGTATGATATTGTGCTTTCTGCTGTGATTGAAAAAAAATACGGTACACAATGAAGTTTCCTCCAGCCTGCTCTCTTCCTCCTTCTGGTCTTTTTATGCCAAAACAATCTAATTAATATTAATGCAAAAATAAGGTTACATTTCCAGCCACCTGCAGACAAATTCCTCTATATTAAACATTTCTGTAACTCCACTGACTTCAGTACAGAGACTCAGTTTATTCTGGTGTAAGATGACTCTGCAAATTCCTTCTACAGATTAGAACAAAGCTCAGAAGACCAGTCTAATTGAGCATCTGTCATTAGAAATGTTCAACAGTTTCATAGGAAAATATAAATTTTAAAAATGTATGAAATCCTGATAGATAAGTGAAGAAAGAACTTTAAAAACGTCCAGACTGCACAATGTGAAAGTAAAGGAATGATCACTGTTTTTATAAAACAGCTTTTTAAAGGGAGTGTGTTCATCTAGAAATTATCCTATGGTTCAATATATGTGATTAATGTCATATGTTAGTCCATTCCCTTTTGAGTGGTTATGCCCCCTGGTGTTACTTAGAGAAGATTAAGGATGGGTAAATAAGCTTTTAACCCACGCAAACACTTTTTATTTTACTGTAAATGGTTGAGACCATTCCCAAATGCAGTGAACTTACATGAAGTAAAAGGTCAACTTGGACAAAATATTAGAGGAAACCAAGTTTTGCCACAGATTTCCGATCCCTTTATGTACAAATTCTGAACACCACAACTGTGTTATTGTGGTTATCCAGCTAAGTCTGCTCACAAACCCTTCATACTGGTTTGCATAAAGGGATTAATTGAATTGCTCACTGACAGTATCTAGTACATATGCATATACTATAGAGCACTCACAATCATGACTGCCAAGACTTCACTATGCCTGAAGTGACATTTCTTAGTCCCTAGAAAGGTATTTACTACCTCTAAATTTTTAGTTTGTGGCACCTACTTTAAATACATTATTAATATTACCTAAAGAACATGAAATATCACTGGCTTCTTCTGAAATGTCATTTGCTTTTGCTAACACGAACCAAAGGTACCTGAGGGTACTAAGGTCCTCCACTGACTGTTCTTGGAACAATCTCATACCTTCTTTATAAACTTTGGAATATTCAGTTCCAAAATCTAATTCTTTCTCTGGTGTACAGTCACTAGTAAGAAAGGTCTTCATGTGAGGTGTGGTTTTCCAGCTGGCTGGAACTGCCAAGGCAGAACTCCAACCAGCACACATCTGTTGAGAAGGCTGAGGTTTCACGATGGATTTACACTGGATCATTTGACAGATCAGTTTAAGACATGATCAGGTTGGGTGTGATCTGTATGAAATTAGCAGGAGCACAGGGTAGTTTTTGTGCCATTGTTGAGCATGCAGCTCAAAACACCCTCATTCCCCAAGGAAGCAGATGTGGAAGGTGGCCTTACTGGTTGATCTAGCCTCTTGCTCTTAGCCTTCTACTCTGGCATGCTTGGTAGCCTGTTTGCTTTCTAGGAAATTACTTGATTAGATGTTTTTTCTCAAGTATGTGGTTGTGTTCTGCTCATAACACTGCTGCCAACGGATTGCAGCAGTCACAGCCATCAGCAGATAACATGCCTCCCCAGACCTTCTCCTGCCACACCACGTCTGTGTAGGTAAGAAGGATACGAGGTGTCTGTAGTTCAGGCTACAAAGCAGGGAGGATCATGCAAAGATGTTGATGTTCACAGGCAGGGAACCAGTATTCACAGGGCTCACTTCTGAGCTTGGCCTTTGTGTGTTGCATCATTGAACAAATGCACTCTTCCCTTACCCGCAAGGAAAAAAACCTGTCCTAGTCATTTGTCAACTGCTCCTGCCAGCTCCAACTTTCTTCCTGAGCTGTTTATAGCAGCAAGGTCATCAGTGCTTCTAGCAGTCTGTGAGAATACATGGCTTGTTTGCAATCCACGCTGTCTTGATTTGATGCACATACCAAAACAAGGAGCATTGCATGCATGGGCTTTAAAGGCTGCGCCAGAGGTATGGACACGATGCTAATTGCTAATTTGCTCTTCTGTGGGCCGTACAGGTCTTCGTCAGCCTAAAAACATACCGTACTATTGTGTTTTCAGGCCATCTCCACTGGTATGTGACTGTCATCAGTGGCAGGCAGCATGGGCAGCTGCATGACACCCATGTGTCCCACAGCTCTAGCTGGGCTGAGCTTAACCAGGCCTACTTTTAACAGCCACAGGAGCCTGTCAATTTGTTACCTAAGTGTGCCAATACCACCTTTGTGTGCCCCCTGCTTCACAAAGCCATTCACAAGCATCAAGACACCTTACCAAAGGACATCAGTTAACTGCTTTGGTGACTTCTGCATGACACTGCAAGGTGTGTTTGGTGGTCTGAAAGGGAAAGCAGAAGGCTATTTGGATCACAATCAAGCCCGACTCTCAGTTAGTCAAATTTTTTTGGCTATATTTTACAGCAAATGGGGAATGGGATCATCCCATTCAAAGGGGAATAGCAGGACCCATTTTTTCTTGTTTTGCTACTTATAAGAGCAAGAAAAGTCTAAGTCAATCTTTTGTAGGCAACCTAAAATGTTTGGCATCTCATATTTTCTGAGTTCATAGCTCCTTCTTTCTGTAAATGTTTCTCCCAACACCACCTCCCATTTGGTCTTGTCTTATTCTTTTGTCATTTCTTCCCCCTACACCTTCTCCCTTCCAGTGTGACTGACTGCATATGTAGGCAATGGGCTTTGCACAGATCTTAATGTTATCCTACTCCTTCATGCCTGAGCCTCTCACCTGGAAGGCAGGCCGCTTGTGCAAACAGTGCAGTGAACCAGAAACATTTAATTGGTATAAATTGTGCAAACAATGATATCAAATGCAAAGAGAGATAAGAATAGAAGTCAAATACAAAGAGATTGCATGAGCAAACTGGAAAAGTAAATGAAGTCAATGATAGTAAAAATAAAAAAATTAGTACAAACATTAAAGGAAAAGAGAACAGCAGCAAAGGTACATAAAAATATTGAAAAAACGGCATAAAACAATAAAAAAATGTAAAAACCAAGCAACTGTGTAGGCAGTGACAATTCTTATAGCGCAAATGTTCTGTAGTCTTGAGAAAACGTGGGTGGTAACGTCCACGGTGCAGTGAAAGGAAGATAGAACTTAAGAAATAAACCAAAAGGTACAAATGAAACAAACTTGTGTCAGCACTTGAAACAGTGACCACCGCTGAACATGGCAACAGCAACTGAAACTGCTGCTGCAGGAAACAACTGCTCCAGTAAGAGCAGAGAGGGCTGAGGAGAAGGTGCAAAGGCTGGAGGGTGACACACAGGCTGTGAGGCTGGAGGGTGGCTGCTACAGCCTCCATGGCTCCTAGATGACCTCTTGCTCAGGCAGGTCTGGCTGCTGGGATGTGATGGGAGACGTGCTGGTGTCACTGCTGTGCAGGGAGCAGACAAGTGGCCTGTGGGGAAGGGTGCTGGAGATTAGGTGACAAGTGGGCTAACCTGGATAGCCACCTGGAGGGGACACTCTAGCAACAGAGCAGGCATACGGGTGTTGTGATAGAAGAACTGGCTAGATATTGCTGGCCTGATCGATCTCTTCAACCTGAGAAAGTCCTGGAGATGCTGGGAAAATTCCTGACTAGTATCAAAACACCGCTTTGCTCCGCAGTGCTCTCCCAGGTGTTCTCATTCCTCCTTCCCCCTTGCAGCCAGCTTCTCCAACAGACAAGGAGAACATCTTCTTTCCCACCTTCCTCCTCTGTTGAAGCATCTGCCTTGCTGAGTTCTGGTGGGCACTGGCTTAGTCTTAACTTGTGGGCCAAGCTGATCTGCTGGGTAGACAGACCACCAACCCAGCTTTTGCCCTGGGGTCTTCTGCTCCTTCCATCCTCTTCTTGCTTTCAATACATGAACTGAACCACAACGCACTGTTGTACAATGCTTCTATTGTCCCATCCTCTGCACATTCAAATTCAAGCATCATCACTCACAGGGAGATCAATTTTTTTGTCATTAAGTAGAATAGCATAAATTATTACCATGTAGCTTCTGAGTTTGTAAAGACTTTGCCCCAAAGAAAAAGACATCTTTCCAGGTCATGGCAGAGTGACATATTTCACCTGGCTTCAAATGCTGATGAGGAGCAGAGGTAAACTACAGAGTGGGTAAATTCACACAAATTATGAATATAAAAGTGGGCAAATTCTGTTGTCCAAGAGAAACTCTATGTACTTGTGTATGCTTTTGATACCACAGCAAGGAAGCTGCAAAGATTCTGCTAAACACTAGGAAGCCTATGCTTGCCTGCTCTACCTTCCTGTCCAAGAACAGATTGGTGATATTGTGCATTTTTTTCTATGTTTTATTTCTAATTCCAGCTAGAATTCTAAAAATGCAGAAAAACTTAACTACCTGGAAACAATTTAACCAGTTTTCTCTCTAAGGCAGGAAAAAAAAGGGGGGGTGTGGTGTGGTGTGGAATTTTAGGGTTTTTTTGAAGGAAAGGTGGAGAATTAAGGTTGTACTCAAACCCCCGTCCAGACTTTGTACCTCCTCTTTAGATTTAGTTCTTAATACTAGGTACTCATCTCAGTTTACTCAGTTTTATGACTATTATAATTTAACAATAATGAGATAGAAAACACAGATGGAATATTCTGTCTAAACAAAATATATTTGTATTTGCTCTATGTTACAAAAACTCCTTCTAATAGAAAGCCTTGTTATTTCCATTCTGCTGTGTCTGATTTTCAATATGAAGCTGTTTCTATGGTCCATTAATACTATGTCCAAAATATATTCCAGCTAAAATGTTTAGGAATACTTTCATGATATATGTTAGTTTATATAGCCATATCTTGAACATGAGAATAGTAACTACTTAGTCTTGAGGCATGTAAAGATCCAAGAGAAATTACCCACAGTACCTGTAATTGGAGTTCTCTTAAAGGTCATAACCCCCTATAGATCCACACTTACCCTTCTTCTTTCTCTTGGGATTTGGAATAGATTAGGCTTAGGATGGATTGTTTAGTTCTCTTTAGACCATAAAGAAACTGATGAAGAATAAGCCACATGGTGCACCCTGTAACACTTGTATATAACTTAGCATATATAAGTCAGCCTGACAGATGGCCAGAAATAAGCTTTCCAGTAACATGATTCAAATATTGCACTAAAAGTAATCATGAGTAATCACAAGTTATTTCAGTTACATAAAAGTAGTTTAATTTCCTTCTACTGTTATACCATTTACCAAGCCTCTTCTTTTAAGGATATGAGAGGTGTCTTGGCTGATAAACAATTCCATCATCTTCGACTGAAATAGCAACAAACAAAAAACCCGCAGAAAATATTTGTTTTATGTAGAAGAGGACTGCAAAGAAATTACTGTAGAAACTTCTGGTTCTCAACTATGACAATGATGCAACACTTCATTTATCATCCCAGATGGGGCTTTCATGTTTTCTATGCAAAAGATTGCTACTTTACCTTACGTCTCCAATATTGAGTGCATGAATATAAAGGGCTGGTATGAAGTTATAGCTTTCAGTGTAGATAGCAGTTGCTGTATTATAACTCTGATTTCATCCTGAATATATAAAAATGCCTACTTTTACACAAAGATCCCCCCCCCCCCTTTGTTATACTTTCAGTTATTTATTTCAGCATCACATAGTATTAAAATGCCTCCATAGAAAAGGTCACTCTTTTTCCTTTCAAAACATTTCTTTGTGGTTTCTGTTCCCAGAGGTACACACAGAATCAACAATCGATAAGAGAACATCACATAACACTCTGACTTACCTTTGAGGAATATCATTTAGGTCAACACATTTTATCAGGGAAAGACTTTTACAGCCAATCATTTTCCTTTTAATGACATTTTCTAATCACTAGGTAAATTTTCCTTGAATAGCAATAATACAACCCAGTTATTCAGTTTGATGCATTTTAACGGGGAAAAAGCACTTAAAGACTTAATTCTGATGAATCCTCTTTTCCTAATTGCAGCCTGTTTTTTATGATTTGAAGTGTTCTCCTGTTATAATTCTGAGCATTCCTGAAATGGATAGCGACTTGATATCCTAAAGGATGTCTTAGTAAGTTTCCACTGCACTGTATAACCAGTAGGACGCTAACAGAATCCTAACAGTAGTATCCTGGATTCTCTTACCATCTCTGATATCTTGAATTTTAGTTGAAAAAGCCAAATGCATACAGTTCTGCTCTTTAAGGTCAAACACATCTTTTTAAAACCACTGTTCAAAGTTCAGGGAGGCTTTCTGATGATGGTGATATATCCTTCCAAGGTGTCACAAAACAACATAGAAGAGCTCTTTTAAAAGGCATGGTCATAGGTTGCTGTGAACAAGGTCACTGTCCCTAGGCCACTGTCAAAAACAAATCCAAATGCCACATAAAGTAGCTAACCTTATCACTTTCACAATTTACTGGAAGAGGTAGAAAACACAGAAAAATTGTGATTTTGGAATGATGTTACTCATGAGGAGATGTATCAAGGTTATTGATTTCAATGTAAGAGGGAAAAAAAATTTAAAGTATGTATTCAGCAATCACGTAGTACTTGGCAATTTCTATAATCTGACTCCTGTTTTCCAACGTGGTATGAACAAACATTGCTCTCTACGGAGACATATATGAAAGCCATTTAAGAAAAAAATATTATCTTTACAAACTATCTGCTCAGTTTCTGTATTGCAGACAAAAAACTTTGTTGAAATAATATCATGTTTGCACAATGCACCATACCCTCAAAAGTCTGATTATTCGAGCTGCGAGGTTGTCCAACTAGTCCTATGCATGATGGTCACATATTTTTCATAGGTTCATTTTATTATTCATTACAAAGAAAGAAAGCATATTCAATATTTTATTTTCTCTTAGACTCATAGAATGGTTTAGGTTGGAATGGACCTTCAAAGATCACCTAGTTCCAACCTCCCTGTCATGGGCAGGGACACCTTCCACTAGACCAGGTTGCTCAAAGCCCCATCCAACCGGGCCTTGAACACTTCCAGCGATGGGGCATCCGCAGCCTCTCTGGGCAACCTGTTCCGGTACCTCACCACCCTCACAGTCAAGAACTTCTTCCTTACATCCAATCTAAATCTACCCTCTTTCAATGTAAAGCTGTTGCCCCTCGTCCTATCACTACACGTCCTTGCAAAAAGTCCCTTTTGGGCTTTCTTGTAGGTTCCCTTTAGGTACTGGAAGGCTGCTATAAGGTCTCCCTGGAGCTTTCTCTTCTCCAGGCTGAACAACCCCAACTTTCGCAGCCTGTTGTCATAAGAGAGGTGCTCCCTCGAGAGCCCTCTCGTCATCTTCATAGCCTTCCTCTGGACTTGCTCCAACAGGTCCATGTCCTTCTTATGTTAAGGGCCCCAGAGCTGAATGCAGTACTCCAGGTGGGGTCTCACCAGAGCGGAGCAGAGGGGCAGAATCACCTCCCTTGACCTGCTGGAGATGTTGCTTTTGATGCAGCCTGGGATATGGTTGGCTTTCTGGGCTGCAAGCGCACATTGCTGGCTCATGCTGAGCTTCTTGTCAACTAATACCCCCAGGCTTTCTCCTCAGGGCTGCTCTCAATCCATTCTCTGCCCAGCCTGTATTTGTGCTTGGGATTGCCCTGACGCATGTGCAGGACCTTGTGCTTGGCCTTGTTGAACTGCATGGGGTTTGCACGGACCCAGCTCTCAAGCCTGTCAAGGACCCTCTGGATGGCATCCTTCTTCTCCAGCATGCCAACTGCACCACACAGCTTGGTGTCGTTGGCAAACTTGCTGAGGGTGCACGCAATCCCACTGTCCATGTTGCCGACAAAGATGTTTAAACAGTGCCGGTCCCAATACCAACCCCTGAGGATCGCCAGTCGTCACTGGTCTCCACTTGGACATCAAGCCGTTGACTGCAACTCTTTGAGTGTGACCATCCAGCCAATTCCTTATCCACCAAGTGATCGATCCATCAAATCCATGTCTCTCCAATTTAGTGACAGGGGTGCCATGCGGGACAGTGTCAAATGCTTTGCACAAGTCCAGGTAGATGATGTCAGTTGCTCTTCCCTTATCTACCAATGCTGTAACCCTGTTGTAAGGGACTACCAAATTTTTAAAGCATGATTTGCCCTTAGTGAAGCCATGTTAGCTGTCACCAGTCACCTCCTTATTTTCCATGTGCCTTGGAATAGTTTCTAGGAGGCTCTGCTCCATGATCCTGCTGGATGCAGATGTGAGACTGACTGGCCTGTAGTTCCCCAGCTCTTCCTTTTTTTTCCCTTTTAAAAATGGTGGTTATTCATTATTCAGAGCATAGCCCTACGCTTAGGATACATCTTTCACACCTCTCATTGCATCAGAAAAAGGTTAATTGCCTCATGAGCATTTCTATGTCACTTACCAGTTTATGCAAAGGATGCAAAGGATGCTCTAACATGGAGTGTTACATTTGCTCCTTTTAGTACAGTCTTTCTCACACAGCATGCAGTCACTTAGTGGACAAAAAGATTAAGGATGCTGGATACAACAAACAGGAAGAATACCAGTTATCGACACTTCGTTATGCAGTAGGACAGATAAAGGAAGGGATGGCTGGGGCTGAAAATAATGCAGGTTTAGTTCTAGAAGGCCATCTTGTGCTGTCTTTGTGAAGTAGTTGCACAGAGGAATGAGATTGCCCAAGCACCGCAGAGCACCAGCTGGAGATCACAAACCCAGATGTAACTCCAAATCTTTACTTCATGTCTTGTTATTCCACTGAGCCAGTCCTGTGCTAAGCATAGGCTTGAGGAGCCTAAAGTTTAATGCATGTACTTGCATTGCTAGTAAAATTTTACTGCTGGAGAAGCTTACTTTCCTGCTTTTTTTATGGTGGAAATTTGCTCAGAGAGCTTATATTCTGGCATCTCTGTGCCATGAGATCCAGGCTCAGTTTACAGATCTAAAAGAGCTCAAGATGCTCATCCAGTGGCTGGTAAGCTGCTGGGCCAACGTAGAAGGGCTGACTCCAAAAGATTTGCAGAGCAATCAAGCTATAAATAACCTGTGACAATTTATGCACAACATTTTTTTTTTTCCCTTAAAAAATTATCCTAACAGCCTGCTGATAGTATGGGAAAAGAAAAATTACTTGTACCACAGTGACTGAGCTTCCTTTTCTTCAATTCCAGGCTGTGCATGCTACAAGTTCAGCTTGGTGCAGGCAACGCATGTAAAGCTTAGTGCTACTGTAGGGCATTCTGTGCTATATCTGAGTGAGATTAACAGTGTCCTGCTGGCAGTAACTAACCTGTCAATTCAGGTTTGAATGCAATATTTAACATAACATATTTAGGAAAACTGGGAGAGGCACAGTAAACTTTCTAGAGCAGAGAAACAGACTTGATGCCATTGCTAGTGCTACCAGGGTCAGTATAGATTTCTTCTATCTGAATTTGTGTGGAAATCAGAAGAAAATCCTAGGAATCAGTTGAAAAGACCATGGTCACCTAAAGGCATTTAGCAAGGAGCCTCTAAGAGGAGGTTCAGCCATGAGCTGATGTTTTTCACAAGTATGCTTACTGTGAGTGTTCCCTTTCTGAAGCAATAGATAGATAACAAAGAATAGAGGGATGTTATAACATACCTCTCTGGTTAGTCAGATGGCTTCTGTGAGAAAAGGTTTTCCAGACAGAGTTTTCGAACGTGCAAATCAAACAGAGCTACCACAGGGTCATGATGCTAACTCCAAATCTGAAGATTTAGCTGTTTAAGAAGGATGAGTGAGTGCCTTTTGGTTCAGTGCTGTGTGCGTATGCATCATGATCTGTACTGGGAAGCCATACAGAGAAGTGAGAACACCATGCAGGCCAGTTTGCTGGGCCTGAGTTTGAGGATAGACATGTGGAAGTCCAAAGCATTTGATCACTTGTCTCTGCAGACAGCCCAAGGGCACTCCTTAGAATAAACCTGATGCATATTTCTGTCTACTCCCCAATTTAAACTATGCCTTTCCCTTCTGGGACCTCTTCAAACTCTGTAACTTCTCATGGAGAAAGGCAATTATTCAAGGAGATGAAGCATGGCAAAAGTGGTGGTGAGGGAGGAATGTTTCAACTTTTCTTTGCTACTTTTATCACTTTTCTTGTTCTATGGAGATAGGCAATGGCAGGATTGTCTCATATGAAGGTTTTCTATTACTGGCTGCCTGGGTTATGTTTGTAGAAGGCAGAAAGGAAGCACATTAAAAGGAAAGAAGATGTCTTGAAAGGGTACGCTTCCCTGACTCCTGATTCCGATTTGCAACTTAGGAAGCAAATACGGAAATTATCTTTCATGTGTAGCAATAGGGACTCAGGAGCAGAAAAGGGTTTGCCCTGAGTGAAAATGTGCTTCCTTGTGATCAGAGGATGACAAACTACAAAAAAATTACAGAATTTTTTTTTTTTTTTTTTTTTTGAGACGTTATATTTTTAAAGCATACTCTATTGGACATAAGGTCCAGGACGAATGGCTCTGGATTTGTACCATGAACAGAATCAGCCTGCAAAGGTGGTGGTGATATGAAACTGGCATTGTAAGATATGCTTTTATAAGTGATTCAGCTCTATTTAAAAGACAAATCTTATTTTCATGCAAACAAACCACAGACAAACCTATTGTGTTCTAAGGCTAAAATGATGCAAGGGAAAGATACATGTCATGTTGATAACTTAGTGCTCTGTTAAAAGGCTATAAAATATTCAACTAAATGCAGTTGAAAAGTGGCTTGAAAAATGTCACCCCAGACACAATTCTTTCGTTGCTCTAGGAACTTTAATGTAGTTTGTTTATTGTGAGCGAAGAACAAAAGGAAGGAGCAATGACAGCATAAATTCATGTGGAAATATTTGTGTCAGCATAAAGGACCCTTTGTCCTCCTGCCAACAACGCGTCTGCCTCCTCAACTTGGCCTCTGAAAAGATGGCAGAATTGTATTTAGTGCATTGCACCTTGTGGAATTAAACAAGTCTAAAGAAAACTGCTCCAGCATCTGTCTTCTTTCAAGCAGATTGTCAACAAGAGGAGGGGGGAAGGGAAGAAGGGGAAACTTTGCAAGGATGTTTTAAACCCTCCAGATAAACTGTCGCTTTGAGCCTTGACAGCTCAAGAACTTGACACATGCATCTGCTCCCTGGAGGTTGTCCCCTGCATGCTTGGCAAGCTGATCACGGCTGCTGAGCTGTGACGCCACAGCGCTTGCCTGACCTGACATAATGGGCAGCTATTTACTGCAAACAAGGTAGATGGAAGAACATAGACTTAAATGATGCTCTGGTGTAAGAAGGAATCCACTAGGGTCCCCAGTCAATCTTCAGTTGTTTTTGGTTTTTTTTTTCTTCCTTTCTTCCCCTTCTTTTTCTGGGATCGTTTATTCTTTCCCCAAGGAGCAGGTGACTGTGGCACAGCACTAAGCCTCCCCTCCCCAGATCAATAAAGTGGGTTAAAGGAACAATTGCAGGACAATAAACAGAAAGAGAAAATGAACTTTGGATAACCACACCAACAGTTTGCTCTGCTTGTTTTTCATCTATTACTGTGAAAAGTAAAAACATAAGCCCCTGGAGGGCCTGCAAGAATGCTGTCAGCTTCATTGCAACATGCAAGCACAATCACACTTGATTGGTGAAGAGCAGGTGTCAAAAGCTAGAGTGAACCCTACAAATATTGTGTTTATTACATGAATCCAACTGCTTCTGGTGTAAAGTATTTCATTCACCTATGAGTGAGTTAAGGAAGATGTACCCTACATTTCTTCTTCCCACTGTGGCAAAAAAGGCAGCGAGTTCAAGAAAACCTCAGCCTTTTCTTTTAGCATGCCAGCTGCATAGTACAGGCAGCATTCTCCACTGATGTAAAACACTAACAGCATTGATCCAATATGCTGGTTTAAATCAGCTGAAAAAGTCATCCTGCTTGGCAAATGCAAGCATATGCATGAACATGGTGATTAAACAAAGTTTAGACCTATATGACACTGGTGTAGCTTCAGCTAAAGCAGAAGGCTAAGACAACCCACTGAAAGACTCAACTTCATTGTATGTTTCCTGACCCTTCTCTGTTTTTATGACGTTACTAAGTTTCATTGTTCTGCCTAAATTACTTTGGTTTATAGAAGAAGTTTGGTAAAAAAGTCTCAAGAGATTTGTACAAAAGCTGTTCTTTCATTTATTTACTAAAGAAGGTTGTGATTTTACAGTCAATTTTGGCAACTGCTTGAATTCATATAAGGCCCATTAACTTTAATATATTTACATGTACATCCAAGCACCTGCCTTGGTCGTGAGTGAAAAAGCTGAAGTGCTCTGATGGGCTGCAGCCTTTAAATTCTACAAAATACAGAATTCTATAATGGAGGTATGATGATTTCAGAATATTTAGCCCAAGACATTATCAAAAGTAATGCACTTACATTATAATGTCCACATGCACATGTTTTATATATGCTACTCCTTAAAATATTTATTACTTCTTTCATTCAGTGTCCAAGCCTAGATCCTTTGAAGCCTTATTAAAATCTTCAGCTAATGTGTATAACTCGGGTGCTAATTATGAAGTAGGAAAGGGCACTGCTTACTCATAAACTCTGTTAGAAAAGCCTAATTACACAGGCATCTCAATGGTGGGTATATTTAAAAGCTAGCTCCCATACCATTTACTGCAAAAGACTTGAGTCTAGGACCACATTCAGCTGTGCCATGGATGGGAAGCTGAAGAAGTGGTGCAGTGGTAGCTTCATGCCATAACCTGGTGATATGCTACAAAGCATTAGCAATTCAATAGGCAGCTAAGGTACAGCTGCTCTAGCCTTCTCTGTCTTAACATAAACCCTTTGCTTGTTTTACATTCAAAATTTCAGTGGCATTAGTCAGGATCCCTGTGTATGTTAAGACAAAATTTACCTATTTACTGCATGTGCAGAGACTAGCTATTCCATGCACAGAGATGTACCTAATCTATGTGCACATGCCACACACAATACAACCTCATCAAATTCATCTAAAAGAGAGCTACAGCTTTTCCTTTCCTGCAAATCTGACTAGAGGATAAATGGACAAATCTGGCTTTGCACAAACACCAAACACACACTTGCATTTACACACAGATAATGCAATACTGAAATACAATTGTAGATAGATTTGTAGTTTAACACGTACCACCATCCATCTGCATGTTGGTATGACACACGTATTATATGCATCTGAAGGATACTGTCAAGGAGTATGCAAATGGTGGTCTGGAAATAAAAAATGTTGTTTGATCAGAAGCTATAGCATATATGACTAAGCATGAAGGGACTGACAGCAGTATGAGACTGTATTCCTCAGTACTACAGTGAACAATCACACGTGTATTTTTTATACTGGGATACAACCATTGCTGCCTCTATTTTTTGTCACAATTATTGTGATACAGTTGAAGTATACTGAAAGCCCCTTGAATAAGTGTCATGTTTTTTTCTGTCTTCTGTGAAGCAATCAGTATGCCTCAAGAAGAATAATAAATAACAATGCATGGATTTTTTTTAATGGATGGTGAATTGAATGATGAGCTGTATGATGCACGATGCATTACTTAGCTTTCCTGAAAGCATCACTGTTCCCACAAATGACAGCTTATGGAATAATTTGGGAAACACTTTGCTTTGAATGAATTCAGTCTTCTTTGCAATTTTTAGCATACAGATTGCCACTTGTTGTTTATCTTAAGGACTTAACTAATTACCATGTAGACAAGCAAAGAATAACTGAAGAAATTGTTGTGATGAAGTTAAGTTAGGATGTTCACCACTTCAGTAAGAAATACCACTACTTGCCTTTTTTTGTTTTCTTGGGTTTTGATTGAAAGTAGAATCCATTCCACTATGAACAGAGCAGATTTGAGAGCCACAGTTCTCAAGCTGTACTGGATTTTATCTTCCTAGCATAGAGGAGTATTTCCAACTTCATAATGAAACACAGAAAGGATGTTGACTGCAGACTCAGCCATTGTTGCCAATGTTTCCCACACTGCCATAATTACATTGGGAGAATTAACCAGAAAATTAAAAACAACTGCAGGGGGAAGTGTCTGTACATTTGTTTCACACTGTTTGTACTAACACTGTGGAGCTATTTCAGTTTCAGGAATGTCTGAAAATAACTCCCTCTCTGTTCATACAAGGGCTGTATGGAACAAAAATCTCCCACTGAAATGGAACAAAACATTCACTGACAGATTTTTTCAATGAGGCCAGGCCATGCTCCTACTTTGTATAATGACACAACACATGACAGAAACATAAATGGATACATATACGATCAAACTTCTGAAGGATTAATTAGTAAGGTCAACTCCAGGGTGACACCAATACTTTCAGAAGTATCTGAAAGGGATCTAAAGGGGAAAAAAACAACTATAAGAAGAATTGTTCTAATCACCATTTCACCTGTCTATGTCCTTTCTCTGTAGGTCCTTGTCTTTGGCACACCTGTACTGCTGGACCTCCAGGGGACTTCACAGTAGGCCTTACCAGTTTCATGGCACCTTGCAAGAAATCTACAATTCCAGACATGTTGCTTTCACTGGCAACAGAAAATGGCTGCTTCTGTTTACACATTTTAGAAACTATCTGCTAAATTACAAGGACAGTGATATACTAATTCCCTGGTAGGATCAGCCACTTGAAGTAACAGTACATTTCAAAGGACAAGGCTTTACACTGGTTCTAGAAGAACTGAGTTCCAGATTTGATTCAGCAGTTTGCTGTGTAGGTTGCCCCAGGGAAATCATCTCTTTGTGTCATACTCCATCTGAAAATGGCGGATAAGTTGTACATTCTTAAACATTACAGGGGAGTGACTGAAAGTTTACTAAAATTAATGGAATTCAAATGTTTTAGATGAACTTGACATCAAAACTGAAAGTCTCATCAGGCAGATTCTGTTAATCTGGTGAATATTTTAACTTTTGTGTCTTCCTTCAAGATACTGAGTTTTGGCTTCCTCATAATTTTACAAGTTCCTACATGCACAGGAAAATCTCATCTTCACAAATGTGACACATCTCTTCCCGTGAGCCTCCAAGCTCAAGCCTATATCCCTGTATTTTATTGCATGCAGAGATCCTTCAGTGTCATCAAAAGCCACTGGGAATCTTCTGTCTCCTCTGATCCCTGCGATGTCCACTCTCCTGTGGCCTGTGCAGCTCAAAGGAGTATATCCTTTGGCTAGAGTGTGGAGGATGTGCTGAGGAGCTTAAATGTTTCAGGTGTCCCCGGGTCCCATTTTATACCCTTACCACATCCTTGGGCAAGGAACATCATGTTGTCTTGCAGTTCCCTTAAGCCACTAATCAAAGCAGGCTAAGTACAGTAACTGTCCATAAAATCTAAAAAACAGGTGGAACACTTACACATACAAAAGACAAAGCTGAAGAATCAACAAGAACAGCAATTCATCTGCTTATGCTAACATTATGTCAAAAGAGCGTCCCCTTCTCTCATTCAGATGACTTGCTGTTCCACCTCTCCTCCCTTCCTTACTTGCTGAAGTGTGGTGTCTTTAACCATCTTACTTGACCTTAGTTCTCCTAATAAAAACAAAGGTTTTCCTTTTCATAAGTATGGAAATGTAGCAATTTTTATACCAGGAGTCTGCACTGGTTAGTAGACAACTCTGTCCTTCAACGCGGTGTGAAACTCATGGCTCTCCTTTTGATACCTACTTGGCATTCTTCAAGCGGGGATGTATCTCTGACTGGGTCTTCATTTCCCATCAGCTTGTACCCAAAATGTACACAATACAAACATCTATACATTCTAATTGTAAGCAGTTTGTTACTGGTTTTTGACTGAGACTAGAAAAGGTGACAGTCAAATACTTTGAAATGACCACAGGTTTGTGTTGATGGATTGCCACTTTCCAAATGGGCAAACTGTATCAATATGTACCAAAGAAATAACAAGAGAGAATTTATTACTATTTGACTGAACTATTAAGATAATTCTACACTGACATGGTTTACTTTGCTTTAGTATCTGCTTTTGATTATCTACCACTTAATTTGCAAATGTTTTTACCTTTTTACTAGAGATATCTGCCCTCGCAGAAGACCCGAGTGTTTCATGTGTTGCACGCTATGCACTATGATCAGGCACACCAAGGCATCCAAAGGGGAAAGTCTGTGAAGCTTGAAATCAGAGGGAAACAATGGGTTCTTTTTGTTGCACTTTTCCTGGTGATTTGTGGAATAATTTTGCAGTCTGCAAATACAAAAAGAGATAGCCTCCAGACAAGAGCCAATGAGACAACCTCCATCTGGTGTCCTACAGACTGGGGGTCATGATGCTTCCCCAAGTCCAGGTACAAAACATTGTTCCACATCAGAGAGAGGAGGACAGTGAACCCCTAACCAGGCATTATTTCTTGTGAGCCAATGTACCACTGAATCATGTTGTGTGAGAAGAACCGGGTTAGAAATCTACAGAAAGAAGGTTGTACCTGGTTACAGTTCTGGCTAAAAGAGGTGCTCCCCTTTCCCTGACTCACACTCCCCTCCGCATATTTCCTTTTGGTTAAGTTGGACCCCTTCTAGCTAGTTTGTCTTTTTGTGGGTACCCTATTCTTATGTAGCATTCTGTATTGTGGGGGAAAAATAGTGCT
The DNA here is from genome assembly GCF_929443795.1 of Astur gentilis. Lineage (NCBI taxonomy): Eukaryota > Metazoa > Chordata > Aves > Accipitriformes > Accipitridae > Astur > Astur gentilis. The sequence continues at coordinate 21,795,484 of NC_064919.1, read as the reverse complement.
TTACTTTGTCCTGAGGATTTCTGGAAGGAGCAAGGTATTAAGTCCTTTTGTGGGTCACCCTAAATTGCCACCATCATACACAATGTCAGTGGTAGTGGAGGAAGTGAATTCAGATCACTTAAACTGTGGGCATAACTCTTTTCTTTCACGTTACTAAACCAAATTCTTATGGGATAGAGCCACCTATGGGAATATTTATTTATGGGGGGGGGGGGGGGGGGAAGTGCCTTGGTTTTCCTGAATTTACCTGAGTTTTCTTCATGAAACATTGTATCTGGATGAGGTATTTGGGGACAACTTTCCCTGGGCAATGGCCCCTCTTACCTGTAGATCTTAAACTGGTAATAAGATCCAGAAGAAGATGGTAGGACATTTAAAGCTAAGTTTGTAATTAGGAGATTAACACATAAAATGTGTTAATCATCCCAGACTAGTAACTACAACTGTAGACAATGAGTAAATGGAAGAGTATGACTGGTTCAATATTCATTCACCTGTCTGTTCATAGATGATACCTATGCTCCCCCTAACGTTGATTCACAGGTGTACTTACAGTTTTTGTGTCGAGGCCTCAGACTTTCTCCTTTAGAAGCTTGGACTCTTACAAACTCCCTTTTTAGCCACCTCCTTTGAATGAAATCCAGAAGCAAGGAACTGACATTGGTGTCTTTTCAGAAAAAAATAAGATTATGATTATACAATTTACATACTGAGCCAACTCCAGAGATGACATTCTTTGGGAAACGGACTGATTGATGTCTGTGTTAGCCCAGATCAAGCATCTGTATTCAAAGGCAAAGCTATGCTTGTGTTACCATAATCCCGCTGTCTCTGCACTTGGCCACGTGCACATGGGGGCATCTTCTTTGTGCTGGGACTACAGTGTCCTCTGTGGAAATCTGTGAGGCAGGGTAAACAACGTGTGTGTGATTTTGTTAGCATCCTCACAGAAATGCACAAGGTAGTTACTACATTGTACCTTGAATCCAGGGATCACCCACAATTGCAGTCTGCAGAGCTGGAAGCCAGCCACCTAACTGGTAACTAACTGTGGGAACCATAATCTACTGAACTCCCCTGTCACCTCACTCAGGCAATTAAGTTTCTGACCTGAATTTGGAGATACTTTAAATCTAGGGAAGAGCCAGATTAGCTTTAATTAAATATGCCCTTTGAGCTGATGCAAGGAGCCGATATATCTGGAGGGCTCCAACACAAGGGGAAAAAATGGAACAGAAAAGTCAAGGTGGGCCATGGGTGTCCTAAGTAAAAATCTGTCCCAAGGCAACATCCCTTGCTCATTCTGTAGTAATGTCTAGCTATGACTGCTGAGTCCCACAAACTCAGTCTGCAGGTGCTTAAATGTTCATCTTACATTCTTACTGGTTGCATTCCTACTGCTTACACAAAAGGAGACTTTATGTTAATGCCCAGATACTTAAAAAAAAAAAAAAAAAAAAAAGTGTAGTGATCAGTATCCATCATCTTTCCAACTGCCTTGTCACTACATCAATTAATACAATTGAGCAAAAAATGTCACAAGCCCAGTGGAAAAACCTTTACACAGCCTTTCAGGGGGAAGTTTACTTCCAGCTTTTTTCCCTTGCATTAGCTCCTGTCATCCACAAAACAACAGAACCCAGTGGTGTCAATTATATTTGATTGACTGAGTAAAGCACACACAGAAATAAGCGAAAACAATGGACACAAAAATCTATATATGACTCCCCTTGTCAGTGAGAATGCCTGTCTTCTCCATTTTCATGCTGCACGGTGTCCTGCTGCTACAGGCTTAAATGTTTCCTTCAGCCCCCAAACTATCACCAATTAAGTTAGCAGGGTCTTCAAAGGTGTCAAATGACTCCCTGGGCAATTGGCTGTAACTGCTGTTCAATAAATGAGGTCTAATTTATCAGTTTAACTTCACTTTTAAAAACCTAATGTCTCCCGGTACCGTGTGCCATTTGCCCAGAGTGTGAAGAGATGCCTGCCACGTTGCATTTTGAAAGTTGTATGAGCTCTTGTTAACAATCACATGTTTTGTCTGTCATACCTTTTCTCCCCTTTTGAAAGATGTATTTGAATAAAATATACTTGAGTGGTATGGACTTTTGTACTATGGTACCTCAATAAACTATTCCTAGAAAAACAAATAAAAAGAATTAAACCCAGTGCTGGTTTTGTTATGGGAGGGTTTCATTACACCTTAAAACACAATCTCTTGCTACTTTTACTGCAATCGTTTTACTTTGACCCTGCATGGGAACAGTGGAAACTAACTTACTGGGGCTTTTTTAAGTGTTGGAGATGCAGGAAATCTGTGGCCATCACAGGAGATGCTCTGGCAGAGGATACACTCTTCAAGGAACAAGGTGCAGGGTAGGGTTATAGTTCGTCATCAGTGCTCTGAAAGTATCAGGCAGACACAGACCCAAAAGATCAGAAGGGTAGGATGTAAATTTAGGAGATAATTATTAAAATATATAGGACCAAAACTGTGCCTCAAGAAAAAAAGCATGCAAAGTATTTATGACTAAAGACTAATTGTTCTGCCGTATAATATTCTTAACCTAATTTGTGGCTGTCCTGGGAAGCAAGCAGATGCAATGGAGAGATGTGGAAAAGCAAGGGTAGAAAAGACAACACAGAATTAGTGGACATATACTCTTGTTACAGAAAAGTAGTACTTTTTTAGCATTAAAAGGTACAATATGGTTTTGATACAGACAAAGCTTGGCTGGGAAAACCCCCACTGTTTTCACATATATCAAGATTAATATATATCAGTATTAATGGAGATTCTGGTAACGCAGGGCAGCTTTAATTGCATATTTGAGTAATACAGAAGTGTTATTTTTATGTTTTTATTTTTTTTAATACAGATGCCAAGCTGCTCAGTGAGGCAGACATTCTCATGTGAGTGGCTGCTTCAATGCAAAATTTTTTTTTAATGTATCCTACCCAATACAGGACTTGAAATCTACAGAAAAGACCTTTCTTGCACATGAAACAAAAACCTACATACACTACACTGTGTGGTGGTCACACTTTAGGATGAGGATTAATATATTTTCTGTGCAACCTTCTTAACTTGCCTTCCTCTGTTTTGATCCACAGGTATCTGCAACACACCTACTCCCAACCTGGAACCACTCTGTCTTATAACTTTAGAACATTAATTTAATGTTGAAGTTCGTTACACCATTGATATTAGCATAGCACATTGGAAAAAATTTAGGCTCGAAGCTTACAAACAGGGCAAGAAGAAACAGTCTAGCAAAAGCCTAGGACAATGCATTTCCACATTGAGAAAGAAGACACCATTGCAAAAGAGCTCTGAAAGACTTGCCCTTGAAAAAAGAATGTCAAGAAGGAGAGAGAGTGGGTGAAAGTGGAATAGTAATATGCAAGTTACAAAATTAATAACAATTACAAATCCACATATAAAGGGCCATCTTTTGCAACATCAGAGTGAGTAAAAAAGTATAGGAACTCTCTTCACCTTAAAGATATATTGAAGGGACATGAGTAGAGGGGAATGACTTTGTAATCTACTCATCTTCCCTGAACATCTTTCTCAACACCTGCAGATTTCATTTATCTTTAGCAGACACTAAAACTTTACATGCCACATACATTCCCATGAAGTCTCAGCGAGTCTTTGTGCAATGTTTCTGTACAATATTTCTTGTCTACTATATCATCATTGTTTTTTCTTCTTGTAAATGATTGAGGACTATATTGTGATCTATGATCACTGCTGTTTCTCTCCCTCTCTCATTTTCAAGTACAAAGCCTCTCACTTGTAGCAGAGATTTTTACCAGTACCTACGTTATTAATCCAACAGTTTTATGATTAATTCTTTTTTGTTTCTGTTGCTGTAACCCTTGCCATTATTTGGTTGCTCCTGTAGGACCCTCAGATCCCCTTCTGCTGACAGTTCCTCTCAGCGCTGCACCTTGAACAACTGTCGTAACTTTTTCTGCAAAGATTGCTAAGTAATATCACTCCCCACAGCAACCTCTCAGAAACTCCGCCTGTAACCTTAGAGCAGGTGTTTAATCTCCTGTTCAAAAGAACCTGCTGCCACCTCATTTTTAGCCAATTACCACTGACTTCACAGTTCTTATGTCAATCTTTACCTTAACTGATGATTTTCCATGTTAGAGGGTACCAGATGCTTACTGAAGTCCAGGTAGCTTTGTTTCACCTTCTCCACAAAATCAATTACAGAAGAATGGTATCGAACTTTGGGAGACTAAGTTGGCTGGATCACTTGTTTTCTTTTAGCTATAAACTGCTAATTATGAATCTGTAAAGTTGATTGTGATATCACAGTTTTCTTACAAACCCTTCCTGCCTGACTTGCGAACTTGTATGCCAGAGCTCTCACAATTGCCAGACAGAGATTATTTGCTTCCTCTGTTTTAAACTTACATTGAACTCAAAGAGTTAAATGTAAATTTGAGCTTTACTTCTATCTTGGATATGATTCCCTCACTCAGTGTCCCTTTGTATTGTGCCAATATTTCCATCCTAAAATTTGTTCTTATTAATAAGGAGGAATAAGAAGAAAAAACCAAGATCCTCTTTAGTTTCACTGTGCAGTAGTTTCCTGGGTATAGTGGAATGCAGCTGCCATAAAAGGTTATCTCTGCAGAAGGAAATACAACCCCTAGGTATCTAAAACAGACAAATGTAGTGCTTTCAGTATGAAGGCAGTAATAGAACAGATTCTAGATTTAGTTACAGGCAAGCATGGCAATATTAAGACTATGTGGTGATCCTAGTTTTAAAAATAAGAGTCACACCCAGGGATAACAAATCTGTGAATAATGTGCCCATTTCTGGGGTTAACAGGATAGGTTTAAAAGTTCTGGCATCATAGGTATTGTTTATAAGGACGTGATCCTCCAACAGCTTTGTGGAACTGTAAAGAATCTGTGCTGTTGCTGCAGTTAATGGTTCAAGAGAAGAAACCCTAAAACTTAGGTGTTTTAAAAAGAATGCAAAAATAAACCCTAAAACTTAGATGTTTTAAAAAGAATGCAAAAATAAACCCAACTAAAGGAAAAAACCCCCAAACCTAGATTTATCTCAAATTTACTTGTACTCAGCCTGAACCAGACACAGCTTCCTATTATGCAGAGAGCAGATGAGATGGTGCTGTTTTCATTAAATGTGGGTAATAGAGCTTATACACATGCTGCCCCTGTAAAACTACAGCAAAATGCAGCCATGCAATATCCACTCTGAAAACTAGTGGGAAGGCAAACCCCAGAAAACCTAAAAATAATAAAGCCAAATAGCCAGTTATTTGTACAACATAAGCTTATAGCTACAGGAACAGGAGTATCTGGTTATAACATCAATTTGGGATTAAAAAAAAACCAAAAAGATGTTCAGAAGTATCTATGTACAGTAAAGTACTTTTTCATCCCTTACCTCTCCAAATCCTAGATGGGTAACTGACTAGCTTCCTATTGCTTCCTGACAAACTTTTCTTCCCCAGCAAAGCATTGGCAGACAGGTGTAGCTCTTCCTTAATCTCAGGGAGAGAAGTGATGCTAGCATGGAGCAGCAAATGGTGCAAAGTTTTTATCTGAAAAACGTGACTCATGGAAGTTTTGTTTGGAACCTGTTTTGCTTTGCTGAGCCTGTGATTAAACCTATAATGGTGCCCAAGCAAGGTTACCTCTGCTCAGAGCTGGAGCAGGGCAAGGAAACCTTCTCTGCATGATGGGAGTAGAGGCACAGTGGCAGCAGCGACAAAGTAAGCAGCAGACATCTTGGTGAGGGATTAAAACAACTCATAGACTCCAGGCAGTAGCAAAAGCCACCATAGCAGTGACCTTCTGCAAGAAGCTTGAGAGGGTTTACTGGTATTGCCAGTGACGCAGCCAGAGTGGGACTGGTTTACTTGAATAACATAGGCCCTATCTAATGCGCCTCTCAAAAAACAATTATAATATTAAAGCGTTTTATGGTATTAAGATATTTTTGTTCCTGATTAATCAGTGTCGAATGGTGTGTTGCATTAGCAAAGCTGTGCAAGAACGTTTGCAGCTTGTATGATGCTTGCAAGAGTTCCTGTGTTCCTAACATATGAAAAGTGTGATTTTTTTAAAGTAAAATCAGAATAAATAATCATAGGGTTTTATACACCTGTCACACTCAGCTTAAAGCTATTAGCACACATGAGGACTTATCCAAATTACATGACCTTTCTGATCTGCTTCCACAACGTATTTTCTCACTTACGTCCTACCCTGCTCTTCCTCCAGCATGCTATTAAGTTGCTGTTTGACTGCTTTCAGAGGTAAGAGAGCACTTTTTTTTCCAGTTAGCCTCAGACTGTTACCAGCTGTGCTTCTAGCAACCCTGGCTGTACGTTCTGCACCGACCATTGTTATGTGTCTATTGGCATGACACCCGTCCTGCTGGTAGTATCAAGAAAGCTATTGGAAATTACTTTTTTTTTAAATAAACGCCTGCATACCTGTCATGCTGTGGGCTATTGCCCTCTGGAGTTCAAAGCTGGGATGAGCGTTTTCTCAACATTTCTTTCCCGCTTAGACAGAAGACTTGGCACTATTTGCCTCTTCTCCCTCCACTGAGTAAGTTTACAACTAAGCAGGAATTTTTCTGGCTTTCACTCACCCTGGCCTCCCTGTATAGAGAGCACTGAAATATTTGCTCCTTCCAATCACATCTTTTGCTTTAGGGCCAAGCTTGCAGTGGAGCTAATCTTGGTTCATTACATCACTAATGCTTACCTTGACTTTAGAACCATTTTAAAGAAGTTTAGAAGTCTTTGGCATGTTTGGGCATCAGTGGTTTCTTGTTCCCACAGGTTGCCATTATTAAGGAAATTACCATTCCAGCCTTAATAGACAGACCCAGCTATCATGTGAGTGGGGGAGGGGAAAGGTAAGAAACTCACCTAACCTTTTGTAGCATGCTTTTTAGAGAAAAAATATAGGAAACCAAGCTGAAAAAAAAGTAAGAGCCCCTGCGGGTTCTATTGTATTCTGTGGGAATTGGACAGTTCAGAGCCACAGGTTTTTGTTTGTGTTCAAAGCTGCTCACACAAAAAAGCTCTGGCAAAAGCTCTGGTCTAGAAATACAAATTTGAGAAAGAGTGCAATTTCAGTTACTCATACTTGCCGGTGAAACAGTGAAAAAAAAATAATGTGGAAGGAAAGGAAAATACAGGTAGCAGAGTTTATTCCAGTGCTAGAGCCCAACTCTGTAGGCTGCTTCTGTGGCTTGCAGGGCCTACAAGGGATCACTATGGGCTGGGGGATGAACTGCCACCCACAGTGGATGTGCTGGTGAAATCAATGGAACACCAAGTCCTGTTGCTTTTCTCAGTGAGATATGCGTGTCTGTGGTGTGTACATTAGGTTAAGCAGCAGTGAAGTAATGAGATGACACGTTTTTCTGCCATATTTCCCTTGTGCTGAGTTTAGTGTCAGTTAAGTAGAGTACAGACACAGGAGACTGATAACTGAAACATCTATCAAGCCCAGCTCGGTTTCTGAAAACCCTGAAGTTTTCTGCTTAAAAATACTTTCTGATGGATCCTGGTTTATTGTATTTTCCTATGGCTTACAGAATCAGGCTCTGTAAGTATGTGTAATGTTTACCTGTGTATTCCCTTATAACAGCATTTGAACCCTTGATTACATAGAGATACGGGAGATGCAGGGAGACTGGTCTGAAAGAGAGTTAACTCCTTAAGTTTTCATGAAAACAGGTGCCAAGGCAGGGCACAGAGACCTATAAATAATCTGACTGGGAAAATGGCTGTGCCAGACACTCTCCATCTTGGACTACTAAGTAAATCAAGTGGAAGACACAAATCCATAGGAAATCAGACTCCTGAATTTCCGGTCATCCTCAAATTACCTATTTTTAAGTAAGGGTTTGGACAAAAGTGCCATCCGTAGCCCAGGTTTAGAAATACACTCAGAATATTCACAATATTCTTAACCAGATTTAGCTGCGGGCTGCCCTCCCAGACCTGGAGACACATCCCTTCTCCCTTTCATTGGATCTAGCTATCAGAACTGACCTTCATTTGTTTTGGTTTTGTTAGGGTTGGCTGGCAGTGAAATTAGGCAATGAGCAGCCTGTGCTGTAAGGGGTCTGTGGGAGTGTGGGCACAAGGGACCCAAAATCTCTGATAGGGTTCCTTTGGGGCAACTATTTGGGCAGTGATCCTGCTGCTATTGGCATATACAAGGAAGTCCACTGAACCAAATGAGACCATTCACAAATAGGCAAGTCAGCAGGATGTAGATGTCTAAGTGGCATTTGAAAATCTGTCCCTTAAAGTCACTGTTAAGGAATATTTCACTTGACAAGAGCAACATAATATAATCCTTGCTTTACTATGGCGTCTGAATAAAATTGCAGGTGGCCAGTGTTGTTAGTACAGTTCCTAATGAAGATATACAGAGATCTATTTTTGGAGAGTATATAACAGGCCTTGTGACAGCCCATGGAGATTTATACTGCAGGATGTCCTCAGATATCTACTGGTTTCCCTCCCACAAAGGTATTCCACAGTCCTACAGACTTTGTTCTGATGCATCTCAGGAGAAAAGACTGCTTATTAACTGGTCTAGTGTGAAGTATTAACTGATGGCCTTGCATTACATTTTGTCATGCATTAAGCTTTATGCAGTCACTTAAAAAATCAAATCCATGTCCATTTATTCTGAATTCTTAATAGATATTTTAGCAATAATAACAGGAACATTTCTTGGCTTCACACCAAAAAAATCAGATTTTTAAAGAACCTGAAATACTAATCAATGATTCTTTAGGCTGGCTTGTTTTTTTTACGATGTTAAAAAAGTTCTGCAAATGCTTGAATCCCCCAAAGTCTGTTGAAAAAAAATGAAATCTTCTTCTCCCAGACCACAGCGTGGTGAAATAAATTAGTATAATGATTTATGTTTACGGTTTTAGTCAATTCTGATAGAGATTATAGAGACAAAATGACAAACTGCCTTAGAGGTAAACTTAAATCATGTCAGCCAATCTTTAGTTTTTCCTTACTCTAATTGCTCCTCTTGTTCATTTATCTTCCTAGGCAATCTTTAGAAGAAATAGTAGTTCAATCAGTGCATGTGCAAACCACCAGAGATAAAAAGTTTAGCCTAATTTGTCTCACTAAATTGTAATGCCTCTAGTAAACAAATCTTAGTTTGAAAGGAAATGAAGAAAATCTAAATAAACACCCTCCACAAAATGTATCTCTCCTCTTTGCTACATGTAGTATTGTTGATTTTTTATAAACTTTGCCTTTTGATGCAAGCAAAACAAGGATATGCAAAATAGGCTTTTGCAGCTACTTGGGATAGTTGCTTTCAATTATTCATGATAGGTTTTGAGAACAAGTAATTTGGTATTATTACAGAAAAGTAATGCAAATAATTACATGGCAGTATAAAATATGTATTACAACAGTTATGCAGTATGTAATCAAAAGAGATTAATTTTAATTTCTCTTTCTATGATTTTGAAGCCAATACAGTTTTGCTGCTCATAGCGTGCAGAATTTCTTAACTTGGTATAGCTTTATTGCTGTTAACCTTATCTTCCTCTCACTCAAGAGAACAGTTTTGCCACTCACTTTGAGAGAAGGAGGTTCAATCCATTAAGCTCTGCTTCCACAAATATATATCCTTTTTCAGCGGAAGTGCTCAGCATGAAAAAACATGCAAGTGTGTGAATCTTTGCAGCGTAGAGGCCTAAGACAAGGAACCATCACTAGATTTAAAGCATCCCTGGTATAAATTAATTCAGACCATTCATTTGATTTTTGGAAAGTTAATGCAGACTGTATTTTCTAAAAAGATCCACAGCTCTAACTCTCCAACAGCATGCAGTGGCTCATTTTTAGAGGACTATTTCAATGGCTACACTTTTGTTGTCTTTCTAAAGTGAGAGTCCTATCAAAGGGAGAAATCTCATTAAAGGGAATTTTGCCCTTATAAGGCTTTCAGGATCCAGACTTTCTGGGCATCTCAGATTAGAATCTGATCTCAATAGCTAGGTTTTCAAAATACATGTGTGTGTCATTACTCATATAACTAATACCAGCAACTTGAATCAGACCATATATGTGAGAAAATGAGCATGTATTTTGAAAAGCTTGCCGGACTGGGGTCTAATCCTTCTTTTTTTTTCTTTTTCTTTTTTTTGCAAATTATCAGGATCCCATCAGTTTTTATGTCTAGCAATTTTTGTTGTACATCACTGTGTAAAGCTTGGTCCTGCGGCTCATGCTCTACAGGGAGGAGAGACATTTTTAAACAAAAAATTATAGCAGTATCTATAATAAGGTCATTGGCTGAGATATCTTGTTATTAGACAGCATGCTTGCCAAATACATATGCACTGGGTGGAAAATATGCTTTCTTTCTAATTAAGAAATTAGAGAGTAAAGATAAAAGTAGAGCATCCCCATTTCTGGACAACAGAGACATAACTCATGTCAGATGCTGCAATTCTTATCACTTTCTCATTATGCACATTTATCACGGTCATTCATCTACTTATCAGGTCTGCATGATGGTACAAACATCAAAAAAGCACAAACAGCCATAAGGCCTCTAAAGGAGCATGACTTTGGGCCTGACCTTTGAAAATATATCAAAAATGCATCATGTTCTGTCTCATAGACAGCAAAAGATTAAAACTTTAAAGATTAAAGACAAGCCTGCAGTATATATATAAAAAAATCTCTATTATCAACATATTTTTAATGGTCTATGTGTCTTTTTGGCTGTCCTACATTTCTCATTGCTCTGCTTGTGGAGCCAGCCTTTCAAATGTTTTAAATTGCCACAGTTCTCTAATAAAGCTAGTCACAGCTGTGCCAGTTTACACAAACTGAAAAAGAGTTGGTCTGGTCTGCATCCTGTTGTTCCAGGGCTTTAAAAGGACCTGACTACTCTCTTACGTATTGTCTCTGCACCTCTGGGAACAGCAGAACTACACCAGTGAGAAATCAGAAGCAGGTCCTCTTCTCACCACCTCAACATGAGTGGAAGCACAACAGACCTTTTTTTGTGTGTCTTGCAGAGTCTTTACACAGAGGCTCGTAGCCTGACTACATGGATGACCTGATAAAAATAAAGGTTTCTCTCTGTTAACTTTGTCAAGTGATCAGCAGATTCAATAAATCAGAACAATATCCTCTAAGAAAACCTAACTCCACTCCCAGAGCACATGGACAGGCTGCTTTTTATAGCTCTTCTTTGTAAGGATGGCTGTCAGAAGAGTGGTACATAGAGTATAATTAGGAAATACCTCTCTGAGACCTGTTGGTTGCTGCTACTGCAACCTGGTGGAAAGCAGAACAAGTGGTTGAGCTCCAGCAAGCTGGTGTCCTTGCATCCATCTCATATACCCTTTGCCCAGACCTCAGGGGAAATTAAAGGTGAGTGAGGGCAGCCTGCCCCCTTACCCCATAAGGCACAAGGAAGATAACACTGCATGGTAGAAATTACTGCAGCAGATAACTGCCCAGCCTCTCTGTAGATGCTCCTCGCACCTCCTCAGGGTGTCATCTTGGGAGCTGGCAGCCAGCGGAGTGCGCTAGGTACAGGTGGTTCCCATGGGCACCCAGGAACTTTCTGATACATTGCTTCTGAGTACCTTTGTACAAATTTATCTGAATGAGAAAGAAGAAACAGAATACTGCTCAAGGATTCATTCCTCTTCCCATGAAATCAAACAAATATGAGCAAGTCTGCATTTTCAGCACAAACAAGGACACACAGTGTTTATGAGACCTCAGACATGTCACTTTATCTTTCTAGGTGTGAATTATGGAGGGTTGAACTGGGTGTTGAAAACAATCTGGCAAATGCAGCCTTTTTGTACGATGCTTAAGAATAGATCACAACTTTACAAAATGATGAATAATCTAAATCATATGATCAATAGTTGATTTAAAAAATCGTGTCTGCCTACTTACAGCTTTTGCTGTAATTGCCATATCACTTGACATACTGTGTCACAGCTTCAGTGAATGGCTTCAGCATCATACTCATAATGAGCACCTGAAAAACCATACAGGGTTGGGAGATATCAGACAAGGGGAGGCAAGATCCCAGTCTTAAGCAGTGCTTTAAGTTCCAGGCAGGCACTGCAGAAACACATGTACCATGTCTGCTTTAATGGTAAAAAAGTTGTCAGACAAGTACGTAGCTATATGGACAGTGGTGTTTGTGGTCCTAAAAGTAACAGTTCCAGATGGGAACAATGTCACGTGGAGCTCCAGCTTAGATTTGTCCTACTTGGATGGGGTTGACTGAAGACCCAACGTGACATGAAACATACAGCTATTCTCAGTAGTTCCCTAATACCCCCAGTGAGGGCCATTAAATGATATGGGATGTCCGACCCATAATGGAGAGAAGAGGATGAAACAATAAACATGAAGAAAGAAAGATGGCAGAGTAGTGGTCTTGGAAATCAAAAGCCCTTTCCCATTGATCAGAGATTCACAGAATGAGATTTGTCAACATCTCCAGTCTAACAATGCTGTCCTGCAGGAACTGCCTTTATGAGAAAGGCCATATTCAAACTCTAGAGTTATTAAAATGCAGACCTTTTTTCCTGAGAGTGACAGCAAAAGTCTAAATAACAATGTTCATACTTCTGCTATGGGGATGTTTGACTATTGCAACCAGGATGTGACTATAATGCCATGTAAAATAGGCCACAAAAGACATACTCTAGAACAAGACTATCAGTGGCGAGAGAAGGCGCACCACAAAAAATCCACATGAAAGAAAATCTGTGTTTCTGTTACTGATCCCTTGAGCCATGCAGCCCATTGTTCCTGTTTTCAGTGAACTCTTGCTGGGGCTCTGCAAGGATTTACAACTTTAGCACAAGATAATCAATTTGAATACTGAAACACAGCTCTGAAACTATCCAAACAAAACCAAACCGACAGACACAACGAGATCAAGTGTGTGTTTGAAAGCCATACGCTGAAGTTACCAGAACTAGATAGAGTAGTAGTACTGTATCACCAAACAGAGTTAAAATACATGGGCAGAAGACAGATGACTAATACACACAGCAAAAGCAGATTAAACCTGAAAGAGGACAGGCTAACCATCACTATTCTACAGACTGAAGGCTGTGCAGATGGTTAAAGATGCTCATCCTTTTATGCTACTTCACATGTGTGTATGATGAGCCCAAAGCCTAGGAGAAGAAAGAAAACACCCCTACCTTGCTGAAATTACAATGTAGCAATAAGTTTTCCTCTTTGGCCATGTTTGTCGGCTTTTGGTTATATTGCCAGTGCACCTCACATTCAAATCTATTGCATTTTACAGAAAACAGGGAACAGCTTAACCTAAAAGTCCAATAAATTATACATAGCTTATTCTGAGGAGGTTTAATGAAGAAAAGTATGCTTTAAGGTTTAATTCACAGCAGTTTTTTTAAAGCAAGACTTATGGTCCCAAATGCCTTTAAGTGGATCTTTCAAGCCCCAGAAAGGAAAATGCAATGCAATATAGTTGCATAATCTAACTTCAGTGATGGTATTAAGAAGACCTGCTGGTATTAAATATGAAACCTCTTGTGAATCTCAAATCTAATTTTTGGGGATTCATTTACTACCATATTTGCACGGCTGTAAGACATAGGCTGTATTTCTTAGTTTTCCGCTCCTAAAATATTTATCTTTCTGGAAGGTTAGCTCTAAGGATAATCTAATTTGTAATTAAGAAGATAGCCTTGTAAGTAATAAATTTAAAAAGGAAGGGAGTGAAAGCTGCCTTTTAACAGTCCTGTTTCACAGATATGCAAAACAGAACAATTGAAATAAACTAATAGCTCCTGTAGGTTTGTACAGCAATTAAACTAACTGTAGAAGATGCACATACTGAGGAAAGATTCACAATTGTTCTAGGAAGATCATTGGCAACATTTAATCAATCAGAACATGATCTGTTTGAGTATGAAATTTTAAACACACAAAATTAACACCTAGAGATTGCTATAGGAATATATAAAACATAGAATTTAAAAATAAATGCTAACTTGGTCAGTGACAGAAGCCCTCAGTTGTTGCGGGCTGTGAAATGGCATAAACAGTATAGACAAAGCATGATGGGGCAATAGATCACAGTAATAACATTTGCAATAAACAATAACAGAACAAAGCAGACATCTATAAAAATCCCACGAGGAATTTGCCTTATCCATAATTTTTCTTTACATTTGAGAAACTGTGTCAGGAAAGGCCATTACAGCCAATGGCACCAATTAATTTCTGCAACTTTTAATGACATCTTTCTGGGTAAAAACCTCACATAATACCCCAGGCTCATGACTGATAGAAGCCTGTGTTTGATTTGTACCAGACTGTTGATTTTTTAGTATTTTTAAAGAGTCCCAGTGCAGCCAATCAAGCAATCAACATGAAATACTCAGATCTTCTCTTGTGAAATACAAGAAAACAAAAAGACAATGGCACTTTCTTCATAGTGTTGACGTAGTATTGGTGATTTTATTTCAGTAGCTCTCCAAATGATGGATTACATGAATTTTTGTTCCAGAAGAAAATGACAGCCAAAAAGAAATCTTTGATTCTCATGTCATTCTGGATATTATTTTGCCCTTAAAAGGACTGTTGAAATGCAGAGGAGATAAAAATAATTGATTCTGAAGGGTGAAACATAAGAAGAAATTGATTTCGTATTTGGTTTTCTGGTCTTCAGCTAACCAACAGGTTTCAAGCATATGATGAAATCCAGCCTGGGGTTCTCTCGTAGATAAATACTTGAAGAATTCAGAAAATGCAAGCACAATTCCCTGTTTTTTCCAGAATAGTTTAGTAACATCATTCTCTTATATTTTGAGATCATTTGTAGGATTAAACAGAGCCTGAAAACAGAGGTAGGTAGCTCTTCTTTGCTGTCTAGCGAGTTTCCTACACCCATCAAAATAAATCCTGATGTCCCCACCTCTGTAGCAGTTAAGACATGCAGAACCACCGTGATATGAAAATAAATAAATAAAAAAAATCTCTCAGCGAAATGAGGGGGAATCATGTATTTGTGGATTCGTTCTACAGCACGGCTGAGCATGCAGTGTTCGTGCACTTATCTCTCTTTGCGTGTATGAACGCCGGGGGGGTGATGCCTGGATAGAACAGCTTTTAGCAAGAACAAAAACACAATGGGGAAAGTGACAGGGGCTGGTTTGCTTAGCTACCTGCTTACCATGTGAGCACTGTAATCGTCTCGCGCCGTTCTCATGGATAGCTGGCCAGGCCTACAAGCAGCAAAAAGATACGGTGGACAGTCCTGTGAACTCTGGTTTATGGCAGTGGCATAATTGTGTAAGCCTGGTAAATTGTGTAAGCATGGGGAGAAGCAGTCAGACAGCTACAGAACTCATGTGCTCATGAGAGTGCCTGTGGAAATTATACTCCCAACGTCCGAGACTTCTGATGGAGGCTTGGATATGTGTCCTGCACAACTGCTCAGGCACTTTCTCTGCAGTGACCTGCCTGTATCTGTTGGTGCTTGCCTCCACATGCCTTTTTAATTGCTGTAGATGGGATGCGTGTCCTCATGGAGACTACACCACAGGATGATTTCTCTGAGGCTTAGCTCTCAGGACAGCCTAACAAGGACTTTTCTAGTTATGAACGCAAATTAATTTCTGAGATCTGTGGCTTTGACATTTGATGATTGTTAGCTATATGTAAATAAGCAATGGGAGAATGGATCCCATAAACAAAAACTACCTTGAAGGGTTCCAATCACATATATTTAATTGATTCATTAGGAAGATTTTCTGAATCCTAGGAAGTTTTGAAATACTATAAATAAGAAGACATGTACCATCTACATTTGATCTTCTAATGAGCAGATCACAGTAATGATCCTTAGTGTGTTGTATTTCTCAAGATTAATACTGTTACTTTGTGAGGTAATAGTTATTTTATTCCCCTCTCACTGCTGATTAAGAACCCAAATTGCCAGTGCAAATGGTAATAAGGTGATTAGCTAAGCGCTCTCACCTGAACTGCCAGCAAGAATCGTACCAGCTCATGGAAATGGGCTAATCCTAGCCAATTTAGTACATTAGTGTGGAGTTTAGAACTGTAAATCCTATGAAGCTGGTATATCTCATTCCCTCCAAGCTTTGTACACATAGTATTAGAATCTTTTTAAAAGACTTCTCTGTTACATTATACTGATTTTAATCAGTACTCCAAAGCTCTTGCAAATGAAAATACCTCTTCCCAAAACCTAATTTTCTTTTTTCTGTGCTAGTTCATAAAAAAGAAGAAATCTTGTCTGTCAATCCCTCCCTGCCTTTAAAAAAAAGTTAGTCATCCCTCCACAAGCAAGCAAATATTTCCATATTTCCCTTGGACAAAATAATTTTCCATGACAGTTTTATAGTTAGTACTTTTATTACAGGAAATCCTTGTTATATTATCCATTACAGAGGTCATATCTGTTATCATTGCTTACCATATAGCTATCATATAACTCTCATTGCACTAGAGGTTAAAATTTGACTCTCATAATATGTATTCTGGAAGAATTAAGCATTCTTTTTATCCCAAGCATTGCCCCTCTCAATTCCTTAGTGCCATCTCTTTGAAGAATAATTATCTACCATAGGCAAATATTATATGCTCTTGTGTATATCAGATATGACAAATTCGAAGACTAGGAGTATTAACAAATATGTTATGTTTACTTTTATTGGCAGAGCTACTCAAAAGAATAGCTCAGTAACTGTAGTGAAAATATTAATTATTGTGTAACGATCAGGAAAGAGATTTTTGAAAAAATGCTGCTGGATTTTGGGTACAAGTGTCCTATTTTTCTCTCCTGCTGCCTTTGTGACCTACTGGGAATACTCAAACTAAAAAGTGAAATATGTCACAGATGACTCAAGTAGGCATGCGTTTGTTTTGTGAAAAGACGGGTGTTTCATCCCAGAGCCTAATTCAGTAGATTTATCTGCTACAATTACAGCGCTTTGATCACTCCAGAATAGGTGGTGTAGTGCGGGGTGTAGCTGTCCTTTTCCAATTCACTCTCCTTATCAGGATACATGTCTGTTGATTTGTGGGAAGCTGGCTGTTTTTCGTTCCTGACAAACTCCAGTGATTAAAATGTAGTGGCTTGCTCTTGTTCCCCTGATAAAGGTGACAGCTGCAGAGTTTCCAGTGTTAGTGGATATGGTCCATGCAGATTGCTTTTTAATGAAAGCAATATATTATCTTACCTAGAGACCCTGCAGCCTTACCTTGTTAATGTATTCTGGCTTGGCACCACATTCATCTATAAATTAGTTGTATTAAACATGCTTCTTACTATTTATCCAGTCTCTAAAGAGTTGGGATTTTTTTTTTTTTTTTTTAGTTTAGTTTGTTTGTAACTTTGCTTCATACCTACTCCAGCAGCATCATCACACACACAAAGAACAGTGGTGAAGATTTTTCATATAAATATCTAGCATTAAATATTATACTCACGGACACCTCCAAACTCGATGACTTGATAATCCTTCACATTTAGCCATTAAAATATGCACTAAAGGATGTGGAATCAACGACACTTGATTATACAAGTCATATCTGCAAAGGTTTTCCCCTTCACTGCAATTTTAAAATCACAATGATAGAAGTAACTTATAAAACAAAACAGAAACCAAGTTTAAGGTAAACAAAGTTGTGCTTCAATTTTGTAGCCATGTCTCTTTCAAATTGTCTGAAAAAAAAGCAAATTGAAAATTCTAGTTGCACTGTATCCTTTAACAAAATCTTGCAGGTCTCTGGAACACTCAAATGCCAAATTCATTATCACCACAAATGGTCTGTTCTTCAGATATAAGCAGTGCATTCACTGTCAATAATTTATGTTACTTCCACCAACCTTCATCTTGAACTAAATTTCAGAAAAGGACTGGAATATCACTTAGGGACCACCTTCTGTTCTTCCTCTACTAGAAGTAATTTTCTAGCAAAAGGTAAATATTTTAACTCAATTTCTCTCATAAAATATACATTTAAAATATAGAAGTTTAATTACATTCCTGTTACTTATTTCTACATTATAATGAGAATTTAGTACATGTATAATTCAAAGGTGATCATTACATTATCTTTAAAAATCTCCTATTTCCTTCATAATTAAAAAAAAAAAAAAAAAAAGGTTTCAGTAATCCAGAAATACATGTGAGCTACTAACTACTATGAAAATGTTTTATAAATCTTAAAAATTAAATACTCCATGGTCAGTACAAAGACTTTTTCAGTGGAGGATATTCTGCATTTTGTACTTGAAATATTGGAATTTAACTTCTTTAGAGTGCCTGCGTGTCTCTGCTCCATTTGTGTCTTTGTTAACAATGCATGTACAGTAGGAGAGATAAGTCAGGGATTAGTAAAGGATTAAAGGAAAGCCTTTGGTTTATATATGCTCTGAGCACTGCCTCTGCAGTTAATTTTTTGAATTTTTACATTTTGTCAGAAAGATAACAAAATACTGTACCTGTTTATTCCCTCCATCTAAACTAGCACCCTGCTTGTCTTCTCATTTCCTTACAAAATGCTCTTCGATTCTCTAGATATTTTGTAAAAATAAGGATATTTTTTAATTTCTCCTAGCAGCAGCTTTGATGCTAAAGAGTTATGTTAGTTTATATTCTGTCTTGCTTTTTTTTGCATTGTAAATTTTAAAGTCACCTGGACCTGTGAAGTTTTCTTGCTTCAAGGGAATAATTTGTCATATTTTGGTTAAATACCTAGCACCCATTGAGCTTGTGCACACAGAGATAAAAACAGAGAAAGAAAGCATGTAAACCTGTAATTCTGAGCAGGGCCATCAAGTCTTCTGGTCGCTTAACCCGGAAATACCAATTCACAGCTTGGGTGGGAACTGCACTTTCTCATGCTCCCTTTTCTCTGGCAAAGTTTCTTTCTAAAAATAGATTCACTTTTTTCCCCTGACAAATATGTGAGATGTATTAAAGGTATAAGTACACCTCATGCAATATTGTAGCAAGTATTTTACATTCCCTCCAAAGCTCTTTGAAATCAACAAAAAGGCTCTGCTTCCTAAGTTATTTCAGACACATTTATTTGCTCCTTGTCAATAGACCTAATTTTGTTTTGTTTTCTTCTTCTTATAACCATCTAAAGTCCTGATCATATTATCATGCTGACATCTGAATCATATGTATAGTAAATAACTGAGGTCATAATCAGAGATTTAATGGTTTAGCTGATAAAATAATATAAAAAGTGAATTTAAGTGCCTACAGAAGCCAGTTTGATTTTTGCTATTGCCAGTAACATGACCATGAATTCATACAGGTACAAAACTGAACAGCACCAATTTAACAGTGTTTATGCCCTCTGATCTGAGAAGGCTGCCTGCATGTACTATACATCATCATTCAACTGCTTGGGACTCAAGTTGATTACCTGAATGGGTGCCTGTCTTAACAGCTTTGGTTCTAATAAAATGGAAAACTTATGATATGAAATTTTCTTTTAAGCATTGGGTACCTTTACAAGATTGTTCTCTCTACTTTGATAACAGTATTGGCATGGCTGTCACTGCATTGACGTATTTTGTGAAGAGTTCATAGTAAACTATGTGTTTCACAGGCCTAAAGTGCATTTTATTTCATTTCAGTAAATTCTTGGGTTTTGGTGGTTTTCATAAATAAAAAACTCAGTAAATGATCAGTGAAAGAGCTTGTAAAAATATGTGTTATGAAATGCAAAATTTGATATCCATGTAGAAAGAGATCAAATGAAGCACCTGCATTCTCATCTCACTAGGAGATATCAAGGACCATAGTTGACTTATTTTTTCTACATCTTACCTTTGGCATGCATGCAGAGCCCCTTGAACACACAGCCTTGAATTCTTAGGATGTATCCCATCCCCTTTTCTATCATCAGGTGTGACTCAGGGGCACAAAGCCCCTATATCAGGCAAAACCCTCTGAACTTCCCCAGCCTGCAGCAGTAGTCTGTGTAGCAGGGAAAGGCAATAGCCAGGCCCTGTACCGTTTCTGCACTTGGTCCTAGATATGGCTAGAAAGGTGAAGAGGAAATGTGATGTAACAAAGACAGAGGATATGACTCCACCATCAGGAGAGAGAAGGGAAAAGTACAAAGGCTCAAAAGGAAAAAAGAGTTTTCATTTTGCCCTCATTAATCATTTAGACAACTGTACAGATCCACAAAACATATGCAAGCAAACCCACAGAGTGCTGATTGCAGCATTTATTCTTTACATATAACCAACCATTGCTTTGCAAATTGGTTCCTCCGATATATTTCCCCATAAATAATCTGTTTAAAGCAAACATTAGGTACACTCTACGGGTTGTTCTCCGCTATCTTTTTTGTATATTGCTATTGCACAAAGAGATTTTGATTGACAAAATAACGTGCTGGTATAAAACAAGCAGAAATGCCATCTCATAAATCACAATAGAAAGAAAAGAGATTATCAAACAACTAAATAATGCAACCCACAGCAAAACATACCAGTAAATCATACAAACCAGGGTAAATTAGATAACATTGTCCATATACAATTACACTGGTTGGCTCCCATGACAGCCTTTAAATGTGACATGTTATTTGACATGTATGCAATTAGGGCTTAAAAATCAATTTTTTTCTATTCCAGTTAAAATAAAAAATGTACTGTTTCCAAATCAAATGCTACCTTTTTTAGTCAAGATGGACAAGAAGTAGTATCAGGTTAGCAGCAGCATCTCAGCAGCATAATGCAAGCCAGTAAAGGATGGTTTTTCTGGATGCTGTGAAAGACTAGATCCCAGGTCATTACTGCACACTATTTATGCTCATTTATTAATCCCACCCCCACCCCCCACCCCCCCCCCTCCCCCCCGGACCTACTGTAAACCCAGGATCCACTGAAAAAAACCCAAAAACTCTAAAGCACAATTATATTGATGACATGGGAAACATCAAAGATAATTTAGCTCTTTCAAGGTTGATGTGCACTTCAACAGAGCTGTAGCAGCTCTAGCATATGGTCCCATGGGAAAGTGTCTGAAGGGACACTCTGGTACAGTGCTGAGCACAGAGCTGGGAGGGGGCATGTTGCTGATGTGATGTTTCAAGGCTATGAGAGTAACATACCTACTCTGCCACTGTTCTTTCATCAGGAAACTCAGAACAGCAGTGCTTCCTTACCCAACTCAGAGAAGCATTAGAAGCATTGACTGGTTTCAGTGAAAGCTTGAGCATTAAGGTCACTAGAAACATGTTCAATGTTGCAGTATCACTGGGTGGTAATTGCCAGCCGAAATCCCAGCCTCCTTGTGCTTTTTGGCTACCCATTGACACATAGGCACATCAAATGGCTCCAAGGCTCTAGGCTGACAGATGGTGTGACACGAAGTGGCCAAAAGGTCACAGAAGCACACGGGTGCAAGAAAAATGATCTAGATTTCTGGCTTTTCCTTACTTCCACCTGTTCTCCCTCTCCAGCCCTTCTCACTGCCCCCAGGTTCACAGCCCCAGCCTGCTGCATGGCCTTCCCAAAAGCTGCTCCTCCTCCTTCTAACTCCAGTTCTGCTGCAACTGCCCAGCCACCCTCTGTCTAGGGAGAGGAAGGCAGACAAACTTGCTTACAGAAGAAGGGAGCTGAGAGTAGCTTGGGCAGGTGAGAAACAGGCAAAACCCAAGGAACTGCAAAGGTTCCTGAGATGCAAGGGACCACAAACCCAGTTTTAGCTCTTAATCTCTGTCACGTTTATGACCCTTGTTGTGGGGGCACATGAGGGCTACCCACAGACTATCTATCCATGCTGTGCTGTGAGGTGCAGCAGACTGATGCTCCAGCTAGTCTAAGCAAGTTCAGCTTGATGCTACCTTGTGATGCCTTCCCAGAGGTGGACTTGCTGCATAACTCTGGAGAAGTTCTCAAATTCTTGCTTTGTCTTCTGCTTCATACACTTTTCCTTCGCTTTTCCTCCCTAGCAGTCATTAAAAGCTAGTATCTTCCTGCTGGCTTCTCACTGTTTATCCAAAGCAGGTTGTCCTGGCAGTTGGACAGTGCTGACAGTTCAAGGACTCAATCTGAATCATTAGTGCACGCTCAACATCTTTCTCTCTCCTTCATGCATTTGGCAAAGAAGCAAAACCTTTCCGATCCCCAAAAGAACAAGATGACAAAACTACTCACAAACATTTTCTTTAAAAATGTGCAGATATTTCCCCTATACTTAGAAGTTATACTTAATGAAGATCAATTGTGCAATAACTTTGCCATTTCTGGTGAATTTTCCTGTAGAGAAAAAATTGCTCAGAAATACATGCTTTTAAATAATCAGATGACTACTTAAGAACAAGAACACTTTCATGAAAAAGAAAATTATGACCTCCTTTATGCATAAAACCTCTAAACTGATATTAAAATAGGATTATGTAGCCTGGTGTTTTTATCCCTTCTGTCCCCTCACAGTCTATCTGTTGTCCAGACATTTTTAAAAATGTAATGAGGAAGTACCTTACAATTTCCACACAAACTCTTTTCCAGGTTGTTATGAAAATTTTGCCCCATTTGAGGAATCAAACATAATGTATTACATTGCACCTGAAGACAGAATACCCCAAGAAGCGAGACAGCTGTACAAGGTAGAATCCCAGAGAAACATGACAAGTAAGTAAAAATGGGTTTTGTTGCCATTCACTGTTCCGTTCCTTTCATTTCTGTTTCTGTCTTGTCTCTGAATTGTGGGTGGTTGCATCATGGATTGACTGCGTTTTACGCTAATGTATATAGTTCTTGCTTAAGAAACACAAATGGAATTAAGTGTGAATTACATGTGACAACTCTTCACTCTTTTATTCCTGTAGAGAACATGTAGAGAATATGAAACCTCAGGAAATAATAATTACTAAACCAAACTCTTCTGCAGTGATAGCTGCAATAAAGTACCCTGTACTTTACAGCAGGGTGTTACAATAAGGTTCCCTCTTTAATACCTCTGTGCACTATCCCCTTGGCATTAATGCTGTGCTGTTGAACCAGGCCCAGAGATAAGATGAATTCTGGTGATGAGTGATAAATCAATTCTTCACTACCTACCCTTTGATTCACGGTGTGATTAAAAAAATGTTAGTAAAAATTACTTTGCTAGTAAAAATTCATTCTGTAGTTTTTATCAGTTCCATCCCATACACTTGACATGCAAAGGGCAAATATTCTGGAAAGTTGTCATTTCATGTTCTTGAATCACAATGGATGCAAACACGTGACACTCCAAATGACTTTCCTGGAAAATCAGGCAGCGTTGAGAGCGTGATGCCCTTTGTGGCTGCTTTTCCTGAACACAGAGGAAGCAGTTCAATCTCACTGGATTTCTCTTCTTTTGTTTTTGAGACCTGCCCGTTCCAAAAACTTGCAAGACCAAACTGTGCCTTAATAAAGGCAGCAAAAACATCAGTTGCGCCTGTACTAGTCACCGGGGCGTGACGGGGAACAGCGTTTTTCTCAGACTGCCGGCTGCAGGGAGGGAGGATTGGTGCAGGGAATGGAGAAAGGACACAGCTGCCCAAGGCAGCGCTCCTCCTGGGTTGCCAGCTTTAATTTTAGCTTTGCGAAGGGCAGCACGGGCAGGCGGGCGTCCGGCGAGCCCCGTCTCCCGTGTCACAGCGAGGTTTCAGCGCATCCTTCAACGCAGGGGCAGCGTCTGGCAAATTTTACTTCCTTCCTCCTCTTCCCTGCCTCCCTCCCCGCTCGCAGGCGACGGAACCGGCCGGCGGGTGGGAAGGACGCGGGGAGCGGGGCATCCCCGCCGCTGCGGGGGGGGGGCCGGAGTGGCGGGGGGGGGGGGGGGGGAGGGGCAGGGTTTCCTCCGGCTCCCGACCCCTCCTGCGCCTCGGGGGGCTCGGGGCACTCCCCAGCGGACGGAGACGTCCCCGCCAACCGCCTGCGTGGGCCGGTACCCCGTCTCGCTTCGGCGGAGGAGGGGAGGCGGCAGGAGGCGGCCGCCCGCTGCCTCATTGCGGGGCAAGGGCCCCCTCTACTGCCTTCCTCGGGGAAATGAGTTTCCGGAGGAAAAACGCGCTTTTTTTTCGGTCGGCGCCGGCGCTCTCGGACAGGGCGGTGTTGCTCGAGAGCGAATTTTAAAGCCGAGCATCTCTCCTGCTGGAGGGATGCCTAAAGGAAAGCGGGGTACCTCTTCTTTCCGGCAACGCTGTGTGGGAAGAAAGACGTGATGAGGTCACTTCACACGCGTTTTTCTCCACCCGTGCCCGTTGCTACCTGGCCGTGCCACAATCTGGTGTCATATCACATGAGATAACGGGTCATTTTTCTCCCCCTTGCTGCTGCCACCAATGCCTGGATGGGAAAACATGGTAAGGCACTCATCACATGGAGGCCGTCCCTTATCTTAGCCGGTGCTGTGAAAAAGTGGGCAAATTTACAGCCCTTATTTATGATGTTAGCAGTAAGCCAATATACCATACAATCAATACACAATCAATTTTCATATCTGGAGGCAGACAGAAGGGCAAAACTCAGCAGTCATCTTCCCAGCCCTACAGCGACAAATGATTCTGTGGCAGTTCTGCTTATGAAACACTCCTGGTGGATCACGTAAAAGATCAGGTCATCTACTTCATACATGAGAAGGGGCACTGACCTTACTACAGTAAGGCAATTCTGGGACAGTCTGCCTCCCCAGTTGTGATTGCAGCTGTTATTTACTTACTGAGTAACACAGTTTCTATTGCACCTCCTTGCTATTGTCCTTTGACAAGATTATCTGCTTCCAGTCTGTGCCTGGGCATCTCCTTGCTCATTCTTACAGTCAAGAAAACCAAAGAAAATGATGTAAGAGCTCAGATAAGTCCTTACCAAGTATTGGAAAAGCAGCCACTTCTCACTTTTACTCTTTGATTTTACCAGCCTCATGGGCAGCTGCAGACGGTCCCTGCTGTAGGAAGGGCTGGGCTCAGAGACCAACAGGAAACAGAAGTCAGTAATAGCAAATAGCAAAAGAGCAAAAGCGGAGAGAATCTAAACTCTGATAAAGTAAAAATCATCACCTCAGAGATTACCCTTGCCTTCCTGCCTCCTAGGGTCTGCTTGAGATATTTGCTGGCTTTTCCCAAGTGCTTCATTTAGGCTTGATGCATTCGTAAAAGCCCAGTAGGTGTAACTGGAGGGACAGCCTCATCTGAATAAAGACAAGACAAACAGGCTTGTGAAGGCTTGAGGTCAGTGCACAAGGAGTAGCAGAGCTGAGGAGCTGTTGTGAGAGAAGCCATTAATATTACCATGTCTTTTTTTAGGTAGCAATGAAAGAGAAAATTTATTTTAGATTGGATCAGCTGTAGTAAAAGCTTGGGTTATCATGTCCTAGTGTAAAAACCAGCCTTAAAAACACCATGCTCCTCCCAGCTGTTTCCTAGTGGACATGCACTGATTGTTCTGGCTAGCAGAAGAAATCAAATCAGGACACCACCTTTTCCTCTGCCTGGATAAAAAAGCTGCAATGCTGCCTGAGAATTTCCAAAGAATGGGTTTTCTCTGTCAAAGACAGGAATAAAAGCAATCTGCTCCTACTGAGACCGTTTGTTGCTGTCATTTTGTAAAGGGTGTGGTTCTTCATTTCAAAGTGCTCTGATAAAGGTGATAAGTTTGGGTGGCATTTGTCCCTGAAAAAGACTGAAAGCAGAAAAGCAAGTGCATCTCCAGGAGAGGCCAGTGGATATTTCGAAATAAAAAAATGTCTAAAAGTATGTGCCAAATGCTGTTTCAGAGACCTGTATAGACTTGTTTCTAGAAGCGTCCTCAGCACTCACTTGCACCAGGCACAGGTAGTCACATGTGATACCACCCCTCAGTGCCTCATCATTCATCATTTCACAGTCCTCACTGCCAGTTAGTTTCCTTTCCTGGAGTTCTGCTTCTCACTTTCTTTTCTGACACTGAGTTTTGTATTTGTCATTGCATAAACAGAACCAGGATTGTAAAAATATTCTGCTTGGCAGCTCAGCTTGGCAGTTCCAATCAATTAGGACCATTAGTCATGATGGGATGGAGAAGGCAGCTCAGGCCCAGGGCGTATAAATGTTCTCAGGTCCCAAAAATTCTCTTGGCAGCCCGAGCCCCAAGTGATTCAGTCTGCTTAAATTACTCTGTTTTCCAGTGTGCCTGTGCTGGTATAGTGTGGTTTGCTTCATAATTTTGGGGTGAGTGGGACCTCAAGAATTTTTTCTGCGATGCTGACGAGGCATCTACTTACCTTGAATCCTGAGGGTGAGCAGCAGGCATAGGGGACATGGTTGACAGGCCTCTGGTGAACAGTTCCTGTGGATGTGGATGGGCAGCCTGAGGTATATGATGGGAGAGGATCTGCAGAAGTGCCCAGCTTCCTGCACCCATGCTGTGGTTATGGTCAGTCTTCACAAAAGTAATGAAGGTGGCACTGCTATTTCAACTGCAACCCTGCTCAGCTTCTACAGTGAATTATGATCCAGCCCAGGCAAGCCATGGATAAAATCCCCATAGGAAATACATTAAAACAAAGAAACACTGAGGGTGGTCCAGCCAACAGCTCACCCTTTCCTTCTGACTAATCACTGAACAATTCCTAGCACTGAATTTTAGGGGCATGTAGTGTGCCAGTGCAGCGTGTGGTAAATTAATATTAGCTGTACCTCGGAATTGTGCTGATGTCTACCACGCAAGTGAATTACAATCAGGATAA
Source organism: Astur gentilis (assembly GCF_929443795.1). Lineage (NCBI taxonomy): Eukaryota > Metazoa > Chordata > Aves > Accipitriformes > Accipitridae > Astur > Astur gentilis. The sequence goes on along the minus strand of NC_064919.1, from coordinate 21,768,684 downwards.
CTTACCTACATGTTTACTTACATGTCTTCTACAGATTCAGCTACAAGGAAAAAAGTTGTTTCCAACAGCTATCTGTCTGCCCCCAGCTTGGGCAGCACATATATGCATTGCAACACCGTGTTACATTAGTTCATCTCAGCTGTTGTGCAGAGCGCAGGGAGAGACCAGGACCAAAAATATCTACAGTACCACCATAGCTATGGATTCCTTGGTTTCACTTGGCAGCACATACACCTTGTGAAACATAGGTTCAATTTCTTCCACGTGGGCTGCCTGACCTGACACTACCTCTAGCATCCAGCTTTCAGAAATAGTTTTGGGTACCGCAGATTCCGGTAGTGATTAAGGCAAGGACAGAAGAGCTCAAATGCATCAGCTGACTCAACACAGGGTATAGTTTTGAATTTAACATGGACTATGGTCAATGAGAAAAAGAAAGCATTCTTTGTCCCAGCTCTGCCTATACTGCAGTCAGTGGGTACCTACGTGCAGTACAGACTGTACACGCAGAGCTGTGTGTGTTATATACACGTAGTAATAGCTGATCCTTTCTATCAGATCTTAAAATGTTAGTTTTGGAAAACTGTTCTGCTGGAAATGGTGCTCTGCTTCCAGCAGCAGTCTTGTTTTGCTGAACTGATGGTTCAGATGCTGTTCTTGTGGGCAGATTAGTCTCAGACTATGAGGACAGCGAGACATGATTATATTCTAATCTTCTCTGCTCCATTTTTCAATCTGGTCATTCCAGACAGCCCTTCTCCAGTTCTCAATATGGTTCCTAGAGTTTCCATGTCCTAACAAGCCCAAGATCAAAATTATAATCACAGGATCCAGGCAACAGATTCAGATCATCTCTCAGGTTAACCTAAATGGCGATCCATCCTCTTGGTTGCTAACTGCAGGCTATGTTATAAGCATCTTCTGTTAAAATTCATAACAGATTTATTCACTGGAGTGTGGTATTTTGCCAGTTTTGCTTCTTGTCCCCAAAAATCATGCTTTAAATGAACATTTTTTTCCTCTGGCACTGTAAGACCTGTTTGACCTACTTTTCTGTCAAGGAATTCTACTTTGTGTCCCTGTACTATGACTATTCATGTTCTTTGTTAGCCCCTGCTTAAGCTTCGCTAAATCCTGGATTGCTTACTTGCCCAATATGGGTCTCATTTACCTTTTACAGTAACCAAAACTGAAATTATTGATTACCTGTTTCCTTCAGGACACATTGTTAAACTGTTTCACTTCCAAACCAGAGAAACTGCACACAGCAGAAAATCCCCCTGAAAATGTAAAAAGGTCAATGGTGCATTTGATGACATGAGTGCTTATGAAGCCACATAATTCATCATTTGTTACTACAGAACTTGTTCCTAAGGGGATTAACATTTGCCAATAAATATACCATATGCTGGATTCCGTATGGAGATTTTTTAAGCTACCTTACTAAGTCATTAAGGATCTCCCATGACAACTATGACTAAAATGGGCCAAACCCACCAGGGTTCCCTAGACCAGTGGAGCATGCGGGTTAAAGGATGAAGTCATGTCTCATTCGTGTACCAATTCTTCAGTGAGACATTTACAATTAAATAGTTTGCTTGTGACTTGTCTTTTGGGAAGAACTATTACTCCTCTGTGAGGACATGGACTTAACCCTTCCTTCCCTCCAGAAGAAGAGAAAAGGAGAAAGAACACCAGAAAAGGTAAGGAAGAATTTGAGCAGCAATTAGTGGCCAATGTGGTTTAGATTCCAACAAGAACCATGGAAAATGAAGAAGGTTTATTAGCAGTTTCCTGTTACTATTGAATTGTAACTTTTTTTTTTTTAAGTCAAAAGATGAAATAAAAGGAATAAAACTAATTTTCAGAATTTGGCCTCTCATAGGAAGGGCTCATGTGTTCCACTTTCATGCTGTCATGGTCTTTCCTTAGCAAAGTTGTGTGAAAGTGCAGAGAGAGAAAATGGGCTTTCCAGCGACTGCAGCAGGAAGCTCTGTGAGACAGAAACAGGCATGAGCTCACTCATGGTCCATAGCAGCCTATACCAACCAGCTGAGAAAACCTTTTTACAGATGGTGAGAAGGCATCAAATTGCTTCTTTGGATCTCAGCTACCTTTCTGACTCCCAGGCCAAGATAGTTAATATCTCTGTTGCCTCCCGACAGCCTCTTCCATGTTATGCTCTGCCAGTAAATGAAACAATGGCTCTTTAAAACACACAACCTGTCTTTGTGCATGTACAGACTCATGTGCTTACACAAAACTGTGTTTGGTTTTGATATAAAAACATTATATATACACACCTAACACTGCATGTGCTGAACTAAACCCTAAATCCCATCACCGGACACAAATTCTTTGAAGAACTAAGAATGATGGGGGGCAGGTCCACAGCATGTGAGAAACTCCGAGGATCTCTGGAGATGAAAGACATTACTTAATTGTAAACACTGGGAAAATTCCCAGTATAGCTGAAAATTAATGACAAAATTCCCAAGGAACTTCATTGGAAGGAATATTTGGCTCATATGACATAGTACAGTTGGCTAAATTTTATCATGATGGATACAGTGTAAATGACTAAATGAAAAAGGAAAAGAAATGATGAAATAAAAACAATAGTAGTGTATATTTTCTACAGTGATCTTAAAATAGACACTAAAAATAGATATAATGTTAGGCTTTTGCGTTCTTCAAAACCTTTTTGTCGTGTTTAAGTTTCTGTTTGCAGTAACAGATTTCCTGAAGCAAACCATGGTACACTAGCACACAAACTTCCAGTTCAGGTAATATTCAGATGAATGCGTGTACTACCTGTAAAAATACATATGGCTTCTTTTCTTCACCCACTATGTAGAATTCCTGTGAGAACTAGCAGAAACTTGGGAAATCTGAGAGAAAATAGAATAGGAGAAGAACAGTATTTGCCTGCTTATCTGCTCAAGTTTATTCCTAAGTGTGAAAAATTTTCAAGAAAGCCAGACTGAAGCAATTAACAACCAGGTAACCCTGTTGGCCTCACCAATCCAGAAATGGTATTATTTCAGTGCTACAAAAGAAATGCATAAAACTGGCACATGGAACACTTTTTCCAAAGTAAATCTAAACCAGTTGCAATAGCCAAAATGAACCAAAGCCAGAGACATATATGAAGGCACTATTCTGAACAGAATAAAATGAGCTATCTGATTAACAGATTGTTTTTGCCTTTCCATGCTGTAGAAGCTGCTGTGTCTTTCTTTTTTCTCTCCTACACTTTAAATAACTCTTCACGTCTCTGTGCTTGAATAGATGAAACCTGTAGCATACCTGGTAATTTAAAATGAGTGCTGTGTAAGCAATCCATTCCTCCTGCAATCATGGGTGGTATGCAGAATAAATGATAGATTTTTCTGCGTGTGTTCTGGAATACAGAGTACTTGAGACTCCACATTATCTTGACCATTACACAATGGTTCTGCTCTGACACATGTCAGGGAAATTACACTGAATGGGCTTTCAGGGAAAAACAGCGTCTGACAGCCCGAGTACTGGCAAATCATTAAGTTGCCAATTTTTTCTTTCCTATCAATAAGGTAAGATAGAAAGCAGAATGAAGGCATTTAGCCAGATAGGCACTTATCAAATCCAACTTCTTGAGAGCAGAGGATGTTGATTAGCTGTGGTAGCTGTGAGAAGCCATCTCATCCAGGTAATTATGATGCCTCTGAGATCTGCAGGTCTGTTGCCTGGAGCAATACCATGATTTTGGCTGCCAGATTTTTTTTCCAGCAGTCATTGCTGTACAGCCACTGCAGACTTCTAAATCATTATTTTGGCTGATGAAACAGGGAAGGCTTGAGTTCCTCATCCACAGGCTGATCTCACTGCTCTGCAGGTGTCAGGCCCTGGCGCCCAGGCAGAGACGATCTCTGTTGTATTTTCAGCCATGTTGTAACACAGGCTAATTACAAGCACTGTGGTTATAAAAGAGAATGCACTTCCCCCTACCCCCCCGCCCCAACCCAGTATTCTGGCCACCAAAATTTACATTATTATTAAGAAGTTTTGAAAGAATTAATTATGAACGTAGACACGCTCTTTTTAATAACAAAGAGGTTTCCTCTGGTTTGAAGATGACGTCTCGAAACACGCTTTCAGTTCTCTCTCAACAAGGCTGCACCCCAACAAAGCACATACGCATGTGCGTCTGTGTTGATTTGGTCAAACCGTTCATGTTTGCATAAGTATTGCATTAACTTAGAATAAAACAAAACGATTACTAGTGAGTCTGCCTTTATTCAGGAATCGTTTGTCCTCAGCTGATACCGTTACTTTTCTCTCTCTCTCGTCCTATGCATGCCCGCCCTAAGGAAAACAGAGCAAAGCAGTGAAATCTCATTATTAGGCATACCCATCACTGGTTTGGAAACGCGCATGATCTTGCGCTACCTTTCCAGGAGCATTGCTGGCCACTTTCAGCGCTACCCGGAGATGTTACACGCTCTGTCTCCCTCTGGTGATCAACAAGGCCACACAGCAGCGAGCATCTCCCTGCTGCCGTGGTTTGTCTGTCACCGTACTCTCTCCGCCACTCGTGTTCTACATGCAGGGTACTGTTCATTTTCCACCTAAAACCCAAATGATTGTATACAAATAATGTCTGCATTCTTCCCCGCAAACCTTATTTTTTAACAGCTCAGTCCCTGCAATAATAATTTTGTCAACACTTTGCTGAAATATGTTCCTGTAATACTTTAATGCCACGTTAAAGAGCTATGCCCTAAAACCTGGGGCACACTGCACATGAAATGGCACAAGAAAAGCATCTGGAATACGGAAATGAATACTCTAAGGACAGTTGCTAATTGCATAATCGTACTACTGACTTACGATTTTGCAGTTACTGCGTTTCAAATATAATTTCAATGCACATAGTTTGAACTGAACTTCTAAAAAAGATCAGATGTAAAATCTTTCTAAAGTTACGTTGAATCAAGATCTAAATAGACCATTAGTAAAATTTTGGCTCCTAAAAAGGCTTTTATGTGAAATATTTCTTAAACAGCCCCTTGGTGCCTTGCACAGCATGTGTTCACTGCTTTGAAGTTGCCATTATTCTGAAAAAACAGTGTTTGACTGACCTATGTTCTGCTGCATAAATGCGTATTGGAAGCACAAAATGCCAGAGAAAAACCTGTTAGTTTAACAGGTAGCTGACAAGTTATATCTTATACCTATGTGATATCTTAATTTCTTCTGATAGCTATGTATACTTTTACATACACATATAGAAGAATATCTGTCATCTATCTATCTATCTATCTATCTATCTATCTATCATCTATCTATCTAATCTACCTATCTACCCATCCATCCATCCATTCATCCATCTAGAGGACAAAGGTAGAAGTGAAAAATTGTTCTCTGTTAGAAATGGATTTCTCCTATTTATGGACCTCTGTGCTCTCTTTGCTTTCAGAATAAATTCATTCTGTTGTAGTGTCTGACTTATCATTCCAAGAGATAGTGACTTCCAACAGCTTCAAAAGGTGTAGTTGCAGGAGAAGCATGAAGTGGCCTCTTGACTGCCAAGCACTTCTCTAAGAGACAGCAATGGAGATCTCCAACTCTCTTCCCCTTAGTCTCTGCTGGATATGGCCTGGTCCTTGTTTTAAAGGCTGTTCAGAACAGATAACAGACCTGTTAAGCACACCCAGATTCTGGTCTAAAAATTTTATGTTGAAGCACAAACCTCTCCTCTCTTTCTAGTGAAAAACGCTGGAAGGGGATGAATAACAGCTCCCTAAAGACGCCTACTATTTTTCATGTGGGAAATTTCTATACCCAAGGAAACCAGAAATTCAAAAAGAGGAGCATCACTATTTTTTCAGTAGTGGACTTTTATAAATAAAACCTCAAAATAAGTTGGAACATACATAAGCATTTGATCCCCAGATGGGTGTTTTGTATATTTAACACTGCCTAATGAAATACATGCATACTTTATGTTTGTTGTAAAAGTATAATAATAAGCAAAGGAGGACAACGCCTGTTCTTTTTAATTGCTTCAGCACAAAAGGCTTTTCTCCCCGTTTCTTTTACTGTAGACTCTATTGCAGCATTCGCTTAGCTTTTTCATAGGAAGACAGCAAAGTCTTTCAGTGTGGCTAGCTACACTGGAATTTCTTTGTGAGTAATCTTTGTACACAGTGTCTTTTAATGCTTTGAAGTACTCTTTAAAGCACTTACCTTCAGCACCATCAGGTTTGTGAAGACACAGCACAATTTTACTCAAAACTGGCAAAAAATTGTCTCCAGTGCTGATACTGGGTGTCACTGAATGGCAATTTGCCATTATAGAATTAGAGATGGTCATGAATATGGTTGCCTGTTTTCTAACTACTTCATACTATAGAGGGAAAAATAGCTTCAGAAAAGCAGCTTAGGACAGGGTGCCTGGGAACATATCAGGCAGACAATTTCAAGACAGTGAGACATCCAAGTGACTTTTAGGTGAGAGCAGTGAGCACTTTGCACACAGCACTGCTTGAACTTTGTTTAAAAGCAATGCGTTTAAAATTATTTCTTGCAAATACACTCCCAGGGGACCCAGAAATTATAGGCTATAGATTTTAAGGATATTTCTTTTTTTCTGTTAAGATTTTATGAAGTCAAAGTACAATTGTGAACCGTAACATCATCTGTAAGGGGTGCTCTAAAGGGTATTTTAATTAGCAAGCATCTCAGAAAGTAATTCATAGAAATGCAGCTGCCTCAGCCACTATTTTGGGGTGTAAATCTTCACTCCAAGATAAAGTTTGTTACCTCCGCTTGGAGAACTGTCAGGCATCATGCTCCAGGAGACAAAAGAACTTGGCTGATTATTTACCTGGCCCTGCCCAAGTAAATAAAGGACCTGGAGTGACACAAATGTAACCAGCATCCTATTATGTATTGCCAAGTGAGGCCTTCTTGAGCAACATCAGTGAATCAGCCCCTGACACCAGCAGTAAACAGTGACCAGTACAGCAAGTGCCCTGCAAACAAGGTACCCAAAAGATCTAACAGTACCTGTAACAGATTTACCCAATGGCATCTTGCAAACATTTCCCTCTGAAAAACAGGAAAAGGCTCACCAACAGCCTGTTTTACATATGTGCTTTCTCAGTGCAGCTCTTATTTTCTGCACAGGCCTTGTTCCCATTACTGGTAAAGCAGGCAGTTCTGTATGGCACCAGCACTGCTGCCACTTCGCAGGTGTCAGGGCAGTGGAAATGGCAGTGGCTCTTGCGAAGTGAGAGGTGGGAATACTTTCGGCAGTAGGTATTGCTGAAGATACAACACTCCTGTCCTCTTTTCCTCCCAGAACCTGGCAGCAGCATCAGCAAGTCTGGCTCTCAAGAGTCCTTCACCAGTGCACCCTCTTCATGCCAAGAACTCAGCCCTTTATCACTGGAACGGGAGAAGTAACTTTTTCCTGTGCTGATGGGACAAGCCACATTTATCTTGTTGATATTTCTAGGATGCTTTTTTATGCATATCTCCAGCCAGGGAAGGACTGAATCCATGTTTGAGCAACAGGGAAGGGAACTGAAGGCCAAATACAGGACCAGGATCACTCCCAGGATTGCCACTTTCTCATCCCACACTTGCTCTACTACCTTTCTTGGGCAGTGGCAGTTTCTTTTCAACAAAACAGGCACCTTTAGTTGCTGCTGGAGGCTCTTCCTTTTCACTAAACCTGGACTGATCATTTAGCCTCACTGAATGATCTCTGCTCTTTCCTGTGCCACTACTACATGTACAGTGAAATCTGAGGATCCTGTAAAAGAACTTTCTTATAGCTCAGAAGCCTGGCGCCTCATGAAGACTGGCCTTGCACTGAGCAAAAGGATTTAATCTGGTTTCTTAATGGACCAGAAACTTTAGAAACTACCACAATTTGGGCAGACATTTTCAAGGAAGCCTAAAGTTATGTCACCTATTTGATTCTTTAGCAAACCTGTATGTGGATATTATTTGATCAATGTTCTCAGATAATAAATGCCATATCACAGGCCTCTGACAGAATTGTTGGTTGTCTTGGCAGTGCTGTAAAAGCCATGAGTTGTAAAGACCTCAACAGTTTTCTCTCTTAAGCTGATTCTGCCACAATTGAATCACAGACCCATTAAAATAGAGCAGCCTGAAAGGCATCTCTGGAGGTCATCCCAGTTCAACCACCTGCCCCATGGCATTTCTGATGGTTGTTGCTGGCATATAATTTCTGGCAGTTCTTTCTCCCACCTGTTCTGAAAATCGTCCAATTATGACTCTGTTGTATTTTCTCCCAGGCTATTGATTCCAGTGCCATCATTACTTGCAGGAAGTTTTGCTGACACATAACCTCCATCCCCTTTGCTACAGTTCTATATTCACTGCTTCTTATTCTACCCCTAGTAGACAATGTGCAGAGCAACAGGGCAGGGCATTTATTCGCATCCTCCTTTTTAGTTGTGTACTGGAAGTCAGCTGACTTGTCTTTGTTACTCCCCTCCCCCCCCCCCCCCCCAGTAACTTTTTTTCAGTGTTTCCTTATGGCTTTGCACTTGTGCACTTTCATGTTTCATTGTTTAATATACATCTAGGTTTGCTGTCCATATCCACAGCTGAGAAGAAAAATGTACAGATTGTCTTCTACTGCATGTCCATACAGATATTTATGTGTATGCATATGCAGACATATATGTATATGACTGGGCTACAGCTTTTTGCATTGCAAAACCCCTGAGTTGGTCCCTATTCTGCAGTTTTTCAAGGTTTTACAGATATCTGCACACCATCAACACGTAAGTTTATGTTCAAGTCTATATAGGAAGGAGTGTAAACTCCTTTCAGGCCTCTTCAAATCCAGAGCTATATGATTTTATTTTGTCTTTTCTTGGAGCAGTACTGCTGACTGACAAAAGAGATACTTAAAAGCTAGCTCTGTGTTATAGCAGCCTCAGGATTTCTTATCAGTTTCCCAAATATACCCAGAATAATTATTTTCCTTCCTCCTGTGCACTGCTTGCCAGTAAGCATACTGGCAAAACACCTAGCAGTTAGAGTGGGAAAGGAAGTAGCTGTGCAGATGTCAAAGAGTAACGTTTTCTTCAGGAAACAGATGGCTTTAGCTATTTATAGCTGTCCATATATGTTAGACAAAAGCAGTCCATGTTACAAAATCTGGAGTATCTGGAGAACTGGTGATGCATTATTAAATGTGTGCAAGGAGGATAGATGGTGGATACTGTAGACGTAGCACCCGTTCTTTATTTGGAAGAGGTTGTGCAGCATATTAATAACCTACCTGATTTCTCCCAGCTGCAGTCTCTCATGCTTGGGTCAAAGTTATGTATTAACTGGTCAATATAACGATGAAACGATGGGTACAAATTGTGGGCAGTATGTCTGGTGTATGCAAGCTGATATGGCAGTGATATTGTGTTGAGGCAGAGGATGAACTACAGGTTATCCAGTGCTTGCGCTTTTTCACTTGGGTAATTTATACTTAACATAGTTCTGTGTTTGACAGACATTCTGGTTACAGGGCATGTGCTATACCTCTCATGCACGACTGTGTACTTACCTGCAACCTCAAGATGCATTTATAAACAGAGAAACAAGGTTATATGAGAGCTAATTATCTAACAGGCTATACTTGGGTACAGTTGATGTACAGTTAGAAAGACATTTCTGAACTTACAATAGGAAATACAATATAATTTAGAGAAATTATTCCTATTATGTCACTGAGAAACCATTTCATGACATGCAATTAAGCCTTGCAGTTTGATGCTACAAATGCAGGGACTACATTTTTCACAGACCTTTCTGTCAATTTTTTATCAAGTAGGTTTATAAAAGGCTAAGAAATATTTCAAGAGTACTAGGAGCTGAATCTTGGTCTACTTGCAGACAGAAGTTGTCTGACCATGAGATCCATTCACTAATCCATTAATTCATACCTACCCTAAGATGTACTGACATTTTTAATTTACTTTTGACTGCATTGCATGGCCATATTCTGACACTGCTGTAATGGTAGGTTATGAAATATGCAACAAATCAGCTCTCAGAGAACGTTTCTGAAACAAGTTACCATTTTGTTGTAAATAAGTGGGTGTTGGAGTATTTTTTTACTGTTATGCTGTCAATTGTATTTTGTTATGCCATTGATCTTATGTCAGCTTGATGTTATGAAAAGGTTTCTGAATGACAGGTGCAGTGAAATGAATATTAAATCTAAATTGTCTAACTTGTCTCCTTCATCTCCTTCATCCAGCAACTATGATGACTATAGTTATTTTATTCACTAGTGACCTAGTAAACCAATGTATTTGCCCTCTAATATGGAGACTGAAAGCCAAATAAATAAAATATTACTAAAATGCTGCTCTACTAATGCAGGACAAAGCATAGCACACCATCTTGCTGATGAAGTACAGTACTTGCACTTTTGATACTGCACGTATCCATATGCTGCCCATCTCAAATACCCGAAACAACCAAATGAATCAGCCAACCACGAAAAAACAAGGCTCCTAGCAAATGATTTTCAGTCTTCAAAAAAGGAGAGCCAGAGGTTACATGAAATTGGGAATTCACTACTGCTCTCCAACACCCTATTTATCACCTTTTATACAGAACTGCAGGACAAACACAGAGAGGTCTTATTCTGACATCTTTGGGAGTGAGAGAACATGAAAAACCATTCTTTGTACCGGTGCTGTCCACAGATATAGTTTTACTAGGATACGTATTGGCTCACTATCTTCTTTTGATAAGAAATTTCTGGGTGGACAGGGGAGGACCTTTTCTGCCAAGGGTTGTAATCAAAAGGGGTTTGTGCTCCTGTTAAAAGCTTTGGCTAACTGGTATTTTCTGAAGATGTTTGCTGGAAAGTCCCTGATCAGATCTGCCTCTGAGAAATGCTTATGCTTTGCTGACAGAAGCCTGACTTAGACTCGTGCCAGGAGGGATCTGCCTGGAGGATTATAAACCAAACAGAAGGAGTTATGGCACCTGGATTTTATAGCTACTAAGGATACAAATATGCAGAGCACATGCTTCAGCCAGCTGAAGATCACAGAATCAGCATTTCTCTAATAGGCATGACATCAGATTGTACCACGTGTAGGCTTTGGGGCCCTAGGTAGGAAAGAAACTACAAATTGGGAACAATAAAATCAGCAGTTTATACAATATGAGTTCACCTTCTCCAGAGACAAAACCCTCCAGACACTACTTTTCATGCTTACATCAAGTTGGCCTCTCTTGCACTAGCTAGCCCTGAAACTGTTGTCAGTCCCAGTGTGCTCAGAAACCATGGATAGCCATATGAACAGCACATGTAGCTCTCACTCAAAACACCCAGCCCTCCCTAGCTGTATTCAATTATCCAATTATCTGGGATGGTAGTCTTCGACACAACTTCAATTACCTAGCAGATATCTTTAACCACAGACCCTGAACTTCTTCTGGCATCCCAATCCTATCTCATTTAGTAATCCCCATTGCCCTAAGATACTTGCATAATTGGATTCACCATGTGCTGTATGAGAATACACCCTGTAGAAATTGCTCCCCTGCAGAGAGCAGGTTACTTTTAAATCCTCAGTCTCCAGAACAGGCAACTTCTTTCTTCCAGGATTTGACAATACTTACACCTTGGTCTGTTTCAAATCATTTCACAGAAGTTCAGTTTCATCCCCCTGCTTCAGCTAGATACTACAGATAGCTATGGCAGACTTTACATATCTCCAGTCAGTCAAGATTCCTCAGCAGGATTGTTGCTTCTGCCACTCACATGACCATAGTCAACACTCTTCACACTCTCAAAAATGCAAATTGCTGATTTGTTTTAAGCCCTTCTACCAGACACAGGATCTCTTCTTCTTATGTTCTCTTTCAGTGCTCTGGCAATTGCAGCACATGTGTCTCTCCTCACTTTACATTCAGATTTTTCATATGCACAGAGATGACAGGAGGCCCAGTTAGAGGTATTGCTGTTCCTGGCTGATGGATATTTTTGGAGGTTTGGTTGTTTCTTTAAACAACACAGCTCAGGTCAGCTCAAGTGCTAGGTTTATTGCTTTAGCTCAAAAATCAAAGTGTTGCCAAGTAACAGATAAGAACTGTGGAAAAACCCTCAGAATTTCATTTCTGTAAGTGCTCGCTTTTATTATTTCTATTTGTGGGGGTTTTTTTTGTTTGGTTGGGTTTTTTTTGGTTTGTTTTTTTTGTTGCTGTTGTTGTTTTTGTTGTGGTTTTTTTTTTTCCTGATCTCTCACTTGGCTCCATGTTACCCAGTAGTACCCTGTGATTATCCAAAGCCTATAAGCAGGGTGCCTGGGGCATGTAGTCATCTTGGTCCGTGGCAGCTGTATGGCCTAATGTGACATCACTCTTCAGAGTGACCCGAAGAAAGACATTTATCTCACTTAATTAAAGGCATTCAAATACTAAGTAACTCTTCCAAGAGCTCTGCTACCTCAACTTCCCCTGTAATAAGCAGGAAGGGACTGGTACTCCTGTAAATGAGGTATCTACCTACAGTAAGTAGGCTGAATCACATTCAGGAAGTCCCTCTCTCTTCTCACTGACCAGAAAGGAAGCCCAATGGTCAAGATGAACACAGCAAAAAACAGGCAAGAGAAACTGCACAGAAAGCAACTCCCTTGTACTTAATCAAAATCTTCTTGAGTGTCCACAGTATTTACTTACTAGTTCTGCAACTGCAGAAGATTAATTTGCATAATCTCATAATTTTTTATGTCCCTGCCCACTGTAGGGACGTTGGAACTAGATGATCTTTAAAGGTCCCTTCCAACCCAAACCACTCCATGATTCTATGGTTCTCTTTGTGACAAAAAATTCCTTTGGCAAACTTCCTGTGAATTCCCTATGTTCTATTGGAACAGTCAGTAAAATAAATCCTCATGTATTTGGATCTTTCTCATCAAACCGTAGCAGTCTTCAAATGGAATAGATCAATATAATAAAAATAAAGCAAATGTATACATACATATTTGATATAGATAAATGTGTCAAGTAAAGATTGCCTAGTAGTCTGCTTTTGGATGTCGTGCTGTATGAACACATTTGCAGAATGTACTTAGTTTACCAGAAACAACGTGAATTCAGTAATAGATTGCATTTTCCCTGAAAGGTTCAAAGAACACTCAATAAAAGGATCAGCTTTGAGACAATGTGGGTTAGGTTTTAGCAGATTACTTGGTAATTTGAAAAGAGCCAAGCACATTGCCAGTGTTTGGCAAGTAAGCCTAAATGGTAATTTAAAATTGCATTTATGCTTTCTTTTTATTTCTATACATTTTAAGGCTGAAAAAGGACCACTAAACATTAAAGCAATTCTTGACTCAACTGATTGACTGAACTGAAATCCTGGTACTATTTCATTATCAAATGAGTACCAAAAAGACCAATAAAACACTTAAAGCTCAAAAGTTGAAACACTGAAGTATAAGAAGTATCTGCACTCAGTGTGTCCTATTAACACTGTCTTTATTTCCTTTTTACAAAAAATAGAAATAACACAGACACATACTCAAAAAAAATCAATGCTTTTGCCTTGGTCTCACTGAGGAGCTGAGCAGGCAGAGTCCTGGCTGAAACTTTGACAGTATATGCTACTGACAAAGGGAAATAAAGATATATCCATGCAAGACACAAAGTACAAAATGTGTTCTGTGGCCCAACAAACATTTTGGAGGTTGCCTGTGTCATAATGATTTTCAAATTGTTACTTTTGCTCACCCATGCCTTTACACAGCACAGCTTACAAACAAGTTACATATACATACATATCATAAAAAAGTTTTGTATATGGTCTAACTGCTACAAATTAAGGCATCCTAACAGCTGCTGTTTTGCTGGTGAGGGGTATGTCTCATATTAGTGTTTCAAAAGGATATATTTCAGGTATTTCAAACAAAGTGAGACATCATAAGATGTGGTTTAGAGGAAGAATTCCTGCAGCTCTGGCTCTTCAGTACTCTTTTGACTGTTGGATTTCTGGCGTTTCCTATTGATGTCATCATGCCTGGAGAGAAAAAGAATAAAATTACTCATGGTAACATGAAGAATATAGAGGGATTTGCCTTGCGTTTGTTTACCATGTTTTATTCCATTTGCAAGTATTGAACTTTGAAATAATCTTTCTCTCTGGGCTTATTTCTCTTGACATGTACTACACACAATACTTTTTAATACTGTGGATTCTTACTGACTTTCTTGTAGTCCCTATTCTGAAATCAAAACTGGAAACCAATGGGAAAATAAAGAGCTTTTTAAGTCATGGCATTAATTAGTACACTGTCATAATGTTCTGGTAATAATGGACAGACTGTCCAAAAATTCCTTGTACTTTAGGGAGAAGTACCATAGTGATAAAAAGATCCACTAAAACAAACATTAGACATATACTGTTTGTTTCTGAATCTACCTGTAAGGGAATCATCTGTCCCCATTAACAATCATCAGAGTGAAATAAACACTTTCAGAATGTGATTCATTGGAGTTTATGTGTCCACTTAAGTAGAAGATGGTGGCAAAGGCCACAGGAAAAATGGCAAGCAGTAATTCTCTTTCTGACATGGGGTATATATCTCTTTTAACATGGTAATTTAGGTAAAATCTCAATTCAAATCATTAAGATTTTACTAGATACACAGATAAGGATAACTTCTCTATAGTGTGTCTTCATTTCCACACTAGGTAAATTTAAATTTAAAAAAAATAATTTAAAAGCTATCGCTCATATATGAGACTCAAACTCCTAATTAAAGTAGAACAATTAAACACTAAATATTTATAACACTCAGATTCTTCACTTTCTTTCATATGTCCTCGTTCTGAATCCCCAGTATGATCGCCTCCTCTTCCAGCTAAGGACTTTTGATTAAGCATCCAGCCCACAGCAACTTTCAAGCATCTTAAAAGGCTCATTTTTAGTTATTACTGCTGAACAGTAAAACTCCTACAATACAATCATGACTAGCTGGTTTGTTGCTGCAAAGGACAGATACTAGCAGGAGGTTAAAAACTCAGAGCAAAGGGCAAGAGTATGGGTATAAAAAGTTTGCCTTAAATTCACATATTTGTGAGCCTGATTCTTATAAACCAGAATAGCTTTATTCCAGTCTACAATCACCACAAAGAACCAAATATCACCAAGAGACTGATACTTAGGATGCCTAGATAACCTTGCAATTACTTCAGGATTTAACAGAAGCTGACCTTCTAAGGGACCACGGTTGTGGGTCCTAATAAGAGGACAGGAGGGATCACTTTATTTTAAAACACCCTTCATTCATCTAAATTACTGTTGCCACATACCCAAAGCAAGAGCAAAAGACATAGAATGAGCTAGAGGAGGTAGAATTTGTAGGACTGAGTTTGAGGAGGTAAAAGAGGAGCACTTAATTTTTTGCCGTTACTAGTTTTTGGCACGTAACATGCATTGCTGTTATCAACAGCACGTTTGGCATTAACCATGGAGCTTTATTAAAGGATGCTCTCTAAGGCTAAGACTTGCATCAGTTAACTACCGTGTTAGCGTAGACTTGCAGTGCTGAAAGAGCTTGTGGGTGAGTCCCCCGTGTAGAGGCTTACTAGGCACTCCAAAGACACCATTTTGCAGCTCTACAGTTGTACTGTGACCTCAAAGAGGATCATTTTTAGCTAATGCCGATGTCTCTAGGTGACAATGCTGAACAGACATGCCTTTTACAGCTGTGTCTGCTGACCTGAAGGAAATGTATTACCAATATTACTAATTACTAACCAAATTTCTAATATCTTCTCGGAATGCTAAAATCCCCTCATGCAAAAAGCACTGATGCATGATCATAACAGTTCACAACAAAGCAACTGTAAATTGTTTGGGACTAGGCCTAAATGACTTTCATATTGACTTTATACTGTTCTAGTTTGAATGGTAACTATTTTAGTAGACATACAGACAAGCATCCTTTTTGTAGAGTATATATTTGAAGTGGTCATTTATCCAGCACTAGGTGTGGCAGTGGGATATCTGTTAGGTTAGATCCACTTGCTATTTTAGAAGCATGCCCAGTTTATTATCTGACAGAAACCTGGTGGTAGATTCTGCTGATTGCCCCGACATATGAAGCAATTTTTGCTGTTGATAGCTGCAGCTAATACAAGGTTTTGATATGGTGAGTTAGTGCTTACTTTAATGTACTGCAAATCTCAGATGATTTAAAGTGTGGGAAAGAACCATTCATTCGCATACATGTAAGATGGAAAAAACTACAAGCATTTGCTTGCAGTCATACTATGCAAGAAACTAGCCAATCCTTCCAACAGGGGAAAAAATATCCCAACCCATCCCACACATCTGAAATTTACTCTAGGCCCTGAAGAAAAATAGGGTGTATCAAACTTTAAAAGGACGCTAGAAAATTTAATACAATGTGCTGCTCTTGAGCTGTGACCAATTTGAAAAAGTAAACTACAAAGCCTTAATATACTTGGGTATTTTGAATGAAAAAATAAAACAAACAAAATAAACAGAAGCTGAAGAAAAAGAAGCTGGAAACTGGTGGACATGAATGTCATCTGATTGAAGGTAGATTTTGTATAACGACTTCAGAAGATGCTTATAAAATCCCCTACATAAGGGTCGAGAGTTAAAATGGGTTTTGGGACTGTGTCCAGAAATATAGCCCCCCAGTATAACAATCTACAAAGGTTTAAATCACCAAAGACTGCGCTGTTTTCCTGAAAGATTCTTTTTCAGAATAGCTCTGAAATGGTAATACACAGTCACCCCAGACCATCCAGGGAAAATTCAGACAGTGTCCAGGGGCTTGTAGTGCATGTGATGGTGATGCTCTTCTATTATTTCAATTTCACAGGCTACAGGGCAGCATACAGTGGACTAACGACAGGCACCCATTTTGCCATTAATAAATCACAACACACCCTAAAAGGCATCACAAAGGCTGGCTTAGAAGCTCTCGGAGCCTTCAGGTCTGCGTTCTGATTTCTGAAAAGCACAATACATCTTCCATTCTTATGTGATTTTTGGAAATCTCACACCACAGAGTCTGGCACACAATATGCCCACTTCTGTCCTAATCTGTGGGTACAGTAACAGCCTCCTCAAACTGTGCCCCTAGTGCACTCTGCTTCTTGCTTCCTGCTCTGGTTTTCTGGGTGCCCAACTTCAGGACAAGGTGCTGGAATCAGCAGTGCCTGGAGGGACAGCCAGGAGTTCAAGCCCAACCTTCACCCACCCAGCAGGTGACTCTGCAGCTCTGCAGCAGCAGCCAGACCTTCCCCCTCTCTCACTGCTTCTGGGGAAATGCCATGCTGCCAGGGGTTTCTCACACAAGAGCATTTACGAAAGGCAATACCAAATTACAACAACTGGCTACATCCAGGAGACAGCTCTAATGTAAAAATGAGATTAATGGTTTTGTATTACTCCACGGTCTGGACAGGCACTGGGTGTTTTGACTGGAGGCTGCCCACTGATGCTCCCTCAAACTGCTGCTGTGCAGTCAGTTTTCTGCACTGGAATTTCCCTCTTTGTTTTCAGGAGAGAACGAAACCTCTTGGAAACCTTACAGTTCTGTTTCTGGTTTCACATACACTCTGCCAACGATTTCAGATCAAGACTCCCATTTCTATTATGGAAGGTCCTGGCGTTAGAAAAACAAGTGAACAACAACAACAAATCATTAGGCATTTAGAAAAGAGTAACTTGAAAGTAATTCAGGCTCTTGAACTGCAGACTGACCAATTTATAATTTTCCCAGAAGTATCTTCAAATGTATAATTTTGGTGTGAATAGCAATAATTTTCAGGCCTAATGAAAGGATTTACATCTCAGTTTAACAGAAAAAAATTATCATCACAAGAATTTGTGAGTGTTAAGAGTTGAATAAAAATGACAGGTAATTTTTACAAAGTGCTTGCGTATAAAATAAACACGCATTTTGTCAAATGTTACATTTTCCAAAATGTCTTTATGGACCTTGAGGGACTGGTCTCTATCTGCCTGAATAGTCCTGATGGAACATGTCTAAATTAAGGAGTTTGAACACAGTCAAAATTATCAGACATTTAAAAAACAGATTTAACTTCAAAGTCTGAGGGAAAGTAAGAAAAATGTGTGAGAATAGGAGAGCGCTAGACTTAAAGTACAGCATTCTGCCTCATGTTCTCTGTACTCTCCATTTCGAGATGAACTGTGGTCTTTTTGCTCTCCTCATGAGAGGAAATTTAATTTCCATTCTCATCTGGTACTTGACTTTCATTCAACAGAGGCTGAATACTCAGCCAAAGTGCGCTATACTCCCTGGTGGATTTATGAGTATGAATACTTTCTATACTTGTTTGGAACTGAAATCCTGTAGCCAGTTCAATGGTGACATCAGCAGAAATCCATCATAAATTTCTGCTTTTCTAGGAATTTAGATGTTCATCTGTTCATTTATTCTTGTGCATCGATCAATTCTAGTATTTCAGTTATGAATAACGTTAGCAAACACATGCAATTTCAGAAAACAAAGCAAAAGAGATGCTAAATATCACCATGCATAAGCACATACCAAACATTGTTACACAGGAGTTCTTCATTCAACGTGCTAAAGGAAAGACTGGTGTAGCTGCAGTAAGGACCCTAAGGAAGCACAACATCATATCAGTTAAAAACATGCACTGAGCTTACCACATGCATAACATGGAAGTCTATCAAAACATGCAGTAAAATAGCCACAATAACATCTTAACAGATTTTTTTTTGAGTTAGTAAATGAGGCTGAATCTGTTACCTCTTTGAGATGTGTGCTGTGGTCCTTTGGCTTGGTATGAAAATGTACCCTTTCCACAATATTGATGTTGGCAACAATTACATACAAACACGGCCTTTTCACAGACAACATGCATCAATACTGTTAGAATTACCTTATCCAACTCTTCAAATTTCTTAGGGAACTATGAAAACTGCTCATGACCTTGCAATCTATCAGAACGTCTTTGAAGACAGACTGTGTTTTCCTCTGTCACTACAAAATCTGAATCAGTGTCTTGAAAAAAATTGCCATTGTATTATGAAAATACTTCTATGTTAAATTGGCTGTTCAACTAGGTGATGCATGTTTTAAAGGCTCAAATTAGTAGTTCTTACTGTGATTCTGAGTAAAGTTTTTAATAAATGCAGTCCCACTTCAATTTAGCCTATTAGGTCTCCTTTGATTTTTTTCATTTCATTTCACTTCACATTCTGCTATAGTGCTACTGTTCTAGCAGTACCCACTAATATGTAGTGCTCACTGTTTCGCAATTCTCTGTTTCCACTGTTTCTTTTCCATTCTCATTTTGCCTCCTCTGTGCCTAAGATTTTCCTGTGTTTTTCTCCCATTACCTTGTCATACTTTTTACAGTATATAATTCACTATTCCTTCTCCTCCTCTTGGCCTACTTTACGTTCTTTTTTTTCATCTTGAAGTTATTCTTTCACCTCATGTCTTTCCATCCAGCCCTTCCCTCCCACCCCGTCTTTCACAGAGGATTAAATCATCCACCATTCCCTCTCACTCAACTCTTTATTGTATCTCCAGATGTTTGCACTTCCCCTCTCTGCTCCACAGACACACTGTACTCAGAGTATTTCCTACCTCTGCCTCTTTCATTCCATACCTCTTCCTTTCTCTTGAAAGATACATTTGTTCAAAGTACTTTCCCCTTTCTTTCAAACAAGAGAGCCAGCCTCCTAACTGGAGACACCCCTCTTTCTCTTGGGATCCCAGAAAGGGAACTCTGTTGACTGCAGAGAAAGGATGATCTGGATCCAGTACATTTTGCTACAGACCAACCATATGCTCTGCCATGAGAAGACACTGTGCTATGAGGAGAGGGTGGGAAAAAAAAGGTGAGTACTGACAGCTTCAACACCTAGGGGATGGCTGTAGCTCCCACAGAAGCAAGAAGGACCATTTCTGCTATTTTTCCTCTTTATACACTACCACTTATTTTTATCCTGTTGGCCTCACCAGTCTTGGCTGTATAACAGGACAGGGCTAGTCCTTCAGTTATTTACTCCCCAGAAATCCCACGGACTCAAGCATGATATTCTCATTGTATGACTTGTCACTCAGAGCAATATCAAACATCATTTCCAGGTAAATCACGTCTCTGTGGAAAGCTTTCAACACAGAATATGCAAACCATGTGCACTAAGAGTACAGACTCTGTACACAAGCAATACCTGCCACTCCTTGGAAAAGCCTTCCAAAATTAAAACAGGAATTAAAACAGTGGATGGGCTTTCTACAGATCAAATACAGTAAAATATTTGTGTACATCCTTTCGCTACAGAAAGGCAGGAAGAAGAAGCTGTCAAACTTATTCTTTACTTAAAGGCACAGGGACAGGAGAAAAAAAAAGGCCCTTCCTCCTTTCAGTGCACTCACTGGCTTGTTTCTTCCTTTTGTGAGAGCTGCTGGATTTCCCTTGCTGTCTGCCGTCTTCCTTCCTAATGAAGTAAAGGGCAGTGTCGATGAGGTTTTGATCAGGTTTGCTGTTTGACAGTTGTTGTTGTTATTTTGGTTGCCACTCAGTGTCTCCATTATGGACCGAAAGGTTCCAAAAGGCCTTTTCAGCTGGTCCCCTGCTGGGTCCCCAGAGCCAGGTGGAGACCGCACGAGTCCTTTGCCCCGGTCTTTATCCTTTTCCTCGCTTAGTTCTGACTCTGCTAGCTCCACCTGCACCACAGGCTCCTCGAAGGTTACTCGAAGTTTCAAATTTTGGGAGGTTCTGCGCTTTGAAGATGGAGACTTGAGAGCACTCTTAGGGCTGGTGGCAACCTTCTGAGCAGCAGCACTGTCCGTGCTGGATGGAGAATTGTCTCCACAAAACTGGCTCTGAGGTAGAGCACCAGGCTGATACGGAGCTTCATTATCCAGATCGCTGCTCTCTGAAGTAGGGGAAGGACTGTGGCCGTCCACAGACTTAGAAACCCTGATACCAAAAGGGAAGCGGCGTCCTGCTGCAGAAGTGTGTTTCTTAATCATCAGGTGCAAACTCTCCGTGCTCTCAACACTCTCTACTATGGGCTGAGGCCTTGGTTTGTCAGTTCTTTTCACAGGGGTGTTCTTGTGGTCCTCACAATTAGCTGAGTCTGTGTCAGACTCGCTGAGTGACCTCTGCATCAGTTGCCTCAGTCTGGCTAACTTCAGCTCCCTTTTCTCTGGCAAAATCTTCTTCACGTTCTTGGAGGATGCATGAGCATCCTGAAATTCCAAAGTCAGCTTTTCCTGCATACAGACATTTTCAGAGATTTCCTTCCCCAACAACTGGCGCAAGATTTTATCTGAGTCCTCATCTTTTATCTTGGCTCGAGAGCGACTAGAAGTTCCCAAGCTGCCAAGAATCTGAATCCCATCTTGGGTGTTCAATTTACTTTTTGGTGGAGACAATTCATCTGCTTCAGATGGTTTCCACTGGGGTTTGCCAGAAGCAGGAGATGATGGCAAGCTTTAAGAAAAAAAATAGAGGAAATACCACAGCCAAATTAATGCACATAGAAAATGTGAAACTGCCATTTCCAGTGTACGTGTCTGTCTCAGCTTATTGTTACTTATCCTCTTCATTGCTACTCACATGGAATTCATTACTATGATGCCACAGTGAAGACTACACAGAGAAAGACGTAACCCTGCTTCCACTCCTAATTAGGATTTGAGTCTTTTCACTTTCTCTTACAAAGAAAACTCCTTAAAATCAAAATTTAGAATGGTTATTTCAGTGCCAAAGATGACTTTCTGAGGAAAACTTCAGAGAAACTACTATTTCCTATTTGTGGGAGTTGACATGTTTTAAAAGGCGAAAAAACCCGCAAGACCAAATGCCTACTATCCAAGTCACACCATAATACAAAAGTAGCTTATTCTAAATACTGAAAAAATACCAGCTCTCTGCATAGCAATGATTTCATAAATCTAAACTTCATCTGGTATTAATAATAGCCATATAAGACCTCATAAAAAGTCAGGGCCATTTGCACTCAGAGCTGAAAAGCATGAGAAAGGTGACATGAATTTATTTCAATACTATTAGAATAATAAATTAAATTTAGAACTCCAAATGTTATGTATCGAGGAAACAGCAATCTCAAGTAAGTCTGATTTGCAAAGAACGTAAATTACAGACACCATTTCTTTCCCCGTGACATATGCTAGAGCTCATAATACTCCATTCTTATTTTAAACCAGTTTCCCTCTAAGCAAGGGTAAGGTGACAAAATTAAGATCTGTGTGAGGCAGGGCATTAATGAATTTAATTTCTTTTTTTGCAAGCGACTTCTACTCTGATGAGTCCATAGTTCTCACAGTGTACAAAATTCACATGCCTATACTAGCCACCTCATCTTCAATTCATTTTGTGCTTTTTCTCCTGTGGGAAACCAAAACATACACTGAAGAATATGCATGTATCTACGATAGACATTCCTAGTAAACAGGATAGGTTCTCTTAAATCTGCTACTAGCTCCTTGGATGATGATAATATCCACAAGTGAGTTCTAGCTGGAAGAAAAAGTAGTAGCCAACTGTGAAATAAATTTTCAGACTTGCTCATTTAATTAAAAAGATGTTGAAACCTGCCCTTTTAAAGCAATAATGAATGATGAGAGATCTGCTCTCACCTGATCTTATCTGATACTGAAAGTAAAACAGTCCTGGTGCTCACCAGTACTCAGATGCGAGACCACTTGGAAAGACCAATCAGCAAAAATCACAGAAACCAAATGAGCTGGAAGACAGTGTTTGGTCCCATTGTCCCTGTTGAGCTGGCAGACAGGGAAGACAAAGACCATGATTCTAAAAAAAAAAAAAGGACAGAACAACTCTTTCCAGTGTGTTTTTCTACTTCAGCAGGATTTTGGAGTTTTCAGCCCTTTCCTAGCTGAAGTTCCTTTACACAAAGCTTCTCCAATCCCAATGTCTTTGTTATCTCCTTCTGTAACTATTTGCGTTTGTCTGAAATACTGACACATGAAATTCAGGGACATGGATCACTTCTCCAGAAAAGTGCTTGAGATTCTGTGAGAATGGAAAAAGAGCAGTCACTGATCCTATGAGTTCATACTTGAAGACCCAAAGCTCTCACCATCAAGGTCTGCACAAACTTTTATGCTGGCTTTACACTTTAACATATATGTAGCTCCCTAACAACTCTGAAACAAGGAGAAGCGCTGTATATGCCTTCCAGAGAGGAAACTGAATTAGAAGGTAATGATAAATTGAGTCCTATTTGCACGTGAGTTACTTAATTCCTTTCAAAGTCGTCTTCAGATTGCTATCAGAGAGAAGTCGTGTGCTTGCTTCACTTCCATGCATCACACTGAAAGTCTATGGCAGAAGTCAAAGAGATACATTAGCAGACTCCAGATCCAGTCCTCTGCCTTTACTTTCCTCCTCTTTAATGTTACTCAGTTTGTGTCTATTTCTGGGACTTCTGGCAGGATATGTAAACAATACATAAAATTTCTGGAGTTTTGACTTTTTATACAAGCTACTGCAGGCAAAAGATTTAATGAGCGTAAGGAGTCTTATTAATCTGAAAGCAGGTTTTTGTTGGTAACTGAATTATGAATTAGTGCTGGCAGTAATGTACAGTGGACCACCACAAGGTCAAACTTTACAACTTTCCTAGGGGTTTCTAGGATCCTCTGTTATTCATATAATACAAAATATATTGTATCCCACTGTAAATCTGATTATCGCTCTGTTGGGAAACAGGGACTATTAATTTCATACTCAAAATTTCCAATATTTATACATTATACACTGTCAAATTCTAGAAGCTCAGCTTCAAGCCCACGAGGTAAAAAACCACATTTACTTTACAGAACACATCTGCTATTTAGACAGGTTACAGCTTCTCCCGATAACTGATGTACCATGAAACTGCGCAAATCCAGGCTGCAACACAATTCCAGTCACCTTACCCTGGGGACATGGGCAGTGACTTGCCCTCTGACCGCTGGGCTTCTAAAAGCTGCTGGAGCTGGTTCTGTAAGGTCACACGTTCCACTGTCTGCCTGCAAGAAAATGTAAGACTGTTTACCTTGAATTGTAGAACTGTCAGCATTAGTAAGTTACAGGATAACTGATACTAGCCATCCAACTTTGTAGTCAAAGAAGAAGTCCTCTTCACCTATACTTTACATAGTAAATAAAAAGAGAAGTTATAAATAATAACATAAAGAGGGAGTTTGTCTCTGAATCCCTGTGAACATTTTGTGATCACTGTACAAGACCAACTGAGAGATGCTTACTTGTCAGAGATTATTTATTTTACTTCATATAAGGACAAGAGTGGGATCATAAGCAGCAGTTAATTGGAACTGAGTAACTCACAAAAAATAACAGTCCAGAAACAAGATATGGCAGAGCAAACTTAGGACCACTTAGTTCTTACTTGTTTGTGCAAAGGAAGAGGAAAGGGACAGGAAAGGGAAAAGACATCCATTTGGTGGATGGCTTTTACTCAGCTAAATGATAGCTCAGACAATGGCTCTCTCCTTTTCTATCTGCAAATGAACTTAGAGAGGAGCCTTTGCCCACTGAGAAGGGTTGGTCCAATCTTCTTCAGCTGCAGGATGGAGCTAAGCATAACCTCTGTGTATTCAGGGGAGTAGGAAAAAACACATCTGCTTGCTGCCCAGCCTTACTAAAGGTCCTACCTGTGCTCTGCACCCGCCTTATAGTCAGTAGTGCTGTACCTACTGCAGTCTCTCACTTTCAGTGTGGTCTTGTGATCTATGCTGCTTTGTAAATAACTTTAGAGACCCATGTGTAAAAAATGGTAAAAATTATATTCGTAATATCAAAGTGACATCCATACTACAAAGTCCATTTACCATATAACTATAGTCACAATCTCTGATGTCCTGCCACATGCTTCTTTTCATAAGAAGGACTCAGTTGAAAAAGATAACCTGCAAACTTTCAAGGAGTTCTATGAAAATGAAGGAATAGATCAGTTTGCCACAAAAAGTTCTTCTTCCTCTCCCTGCTCCCATGCAATTTAGACATTCCATTCTAACATCAAAACACCCCTTTAGCTTGTTGACCACCACAGATAACATTCAATCTTGTTTAGTGACCTGTTCCAGTGCCTCTAAACACTGCACAGACATTATTATTGGGAAACTACTAGACATATGATATCTTACACCCGGTATACAAATGGTACATTTGGTTTTATTCCCTGGTTCTGATCAAATGACCATGCGAAAATGACTTTTTATCTGCTTCCCCCAGGCTCTGCTTCTGTTGCTGTAGAAGTAATATGGTTTTAGTACTTTTATTCCTGTTGGATCTGCAGAACTAATACAGTTCTCCACCAGTGAGCTGGCCTCTTTCCTAGCTTGCATGCCATCAGCAGAAGAGTTAGCTGAGTTCCAAATGCACTCTTTATAACTGGCAATGTCAAAGCCAGAAAGAATCCAGATGACTTTTTAGACTAGGGGGTGTGCTTGCAGAGTTCGCAGAAAACAAACGTTTTACTTTTAACGTATCAGAATGCTTCTGAAAAGTGCCACAGGAATAAAGGTGGGATCCTGACATATTGCCTTGCCATCACATTTTACAATACAACCATACTTTACATAGATCCTTTCTTCCTTTAATTTTCCATCTTCCTTCATCTTGCCTATACTCTTCCTTAGACTATTTTAAAATTACTCCTACCATCTGTCAACATTGGCTTATATTGCAACTCCCCAGATACTGTATTTTAAGAGCCAGGGAAATTTTCATTTGAGATTAGATTGTGATGCAATTTATCTGTTTTATTTGCCTTTTATGCTTCCTTCAACTTCTATTTCTAAATATCTAAATAACGTAGCTAACAGCTTCTTATGCTTTTAGCTTTAATGGAAATCTCTGACACCTCTTCTGCTGAGTTAATGTTCTCATTCCACTTAAACATTTTATTGTGCTAAAAGAATTAAAGTTTCCTCCATTTTAACAGTTTAACCAGTTAGTAAATAGCTCACAGAAACACACACATCTCGCCAGCACTACCCCTAAAGACATATAACATACACATATATACTAGGCTAACATTGAAAACAAAGGATCACAAGTTCTTAGAATAGCAATATTGCTAAGTACTGAAACCAGACTGATTTAGAAGACAAGATCACTTTAGCTTCAGCAGTAAGAGGGTCTACTTACTTTACATCTAATGCTCAAATTCTGAGGGTCTTAGCTTAGACGATGTTCCCAGTAAGTAATATGTAAGGACCCTTCTGTGTCTACTTAGACAATTGTGGACCCCAGCTACCTGCTAATGAAATCAGGGAGCTCAGTAACTGAACAAGGAACAGGCTGACGCACTGGGCTCTACTGAAGTACCTTTCACAGTATGTTGCCTTCTCTGTTTTGTTTCAAATAAAACAAGAATGGCCACTCTACAAAGCAGAAAATAAAACAGCTTAACTAACTAAAAAATAGGTGAACACTGTAAAGTTTATATTGGGTTTCTTACTACACATCTATATAACACTTAATAACACACACCAAAAAGCCCCCCAAATCAGCAAGTTGCACACACCTTACCACACCACTACAATAATTTTTTATTCAGCTATTTTTACAGCTATTTCTATGAAGATTCAGGAAAATCATGGATTTTGTTTACAGAACACAGAAAAGTGGTGGCAACAGAGGCTATTAAACCACTTTATCATCTTCATCTTTCGACTCATGGTTTGCTTTGATCTTTGCCTTGCCAGAGATTTTGGCTTGATAGCGTATTAAAAGGATCAGCAAGTGTCTCATTCCTTATTTGCTTTGCACATCCAGGTCCATAAATGTAGGACAGTGCAAATCTTTGGGAATGCAGGTAGAATGGTCTGTCATCAAGCAGCATTGTAAAGAAGTCTAGGGAAGCATTAATCTTATGTTATTAGTTCTGACTTGGTGTCTTGAGGCCCAGAAAGCCCAAACAATACAGGTCATTACTACTAATGTCATTGGTGCTAGAAACCATGTATTTGTGCAGGTAGGAATTTTCTACACAAGCAACTAAGTTTTTTTCAGGCAGATATAATCAGTGAGAGAATAATTACGAATGTTAAGACCTATGGAGACCTCAGGAAGTAAAATGAAAGCCAATATTTTGTATAGACTCTGAGAAACTTTTGTGACTGTCCTAAGCATTTTGTTTAGTTGAGAAAGTCTTACTGGATTGACCAAACTTCTATACTTAGCAAGAGATGAAAACCAAAGCTTTTATTTTGAAGCCAGTAACAGCAGGTTTTGTGTGCCACTTTCCTTTTTTACCTATGGAAAGAATTGCTTGGTTCCTTCCCTCTTTTGGGGAAAAGTCTCAGTTAATCCTCTTGCAAAGATTCAATGGAACATTTCTAGTTACAACTTCTTTCCTTCTTTCAAACATAAAGGCTTTTCTCTCTGAATGGAGACTTAGACCCAACTCAAAAAGTTTTGCTATATTCCTCTGTATTTGTCATCTGAGCAGCTTTGGATCAAAGTACTGAAAGATGTGAAGACTCTGGCAAAATGTGATTTTATTGTTTTGGTTTTGTGCCTTCTTTTCAGGAATGGCTCCAAAAAGCATGATGGATTGGGATAACTTCTCTCTAGAACAGCTCTATGTTGCCTTGATGACTGGAGGAGATTATAAAAAGAGAATGAAAGATGGTAGTTCCTTCTTTGGTTTAGGACCTTTGAAGATACGTCTTGCTAGGTGCTGGTCTAAGATAGTTTCTGCGCTGCTGTTCTTCTTGCACAATATCAACCATCCCAGTCTCCCTGTGGTTGGGAACATACAGTGTTATCAGAGAGAGGCTCTTATCCCTGGCTAATAAGGCACACAGAATAAAAGAAGATTGCATTATCAGCTTGTGTTTACAGCAGCTGAGGGAAGGCTGAGAAGCACATAAGGGCTTTCTGTGTTGATATTGACCATTCAAGTAATCCATCATGATACAATCATAACTCTTCTGTCTTTAGAACAACATCCACTAACACCAGCAGAAGTAAGTGGAGAAAATACAGGAAAGCCAGCTCAGCTGCCCAAGTTGGAGTTATTCCTATGTAACAGCAGTTTGAAGTGACCCAGACTGTAAACTGGACTTCCATCTGTTGCCATCTGATGCTTTCTGAATCTTCAGAGGTGCTGTAGACAATGAATTCTCCTGCTATGCCAGAGGTAAGGCCCCTTGAGAAACCGCCCCAGGCATGTACTTCATATCATCCTTGGATTTTTATGCAGGATGGGGCTGCAAAACTGGGCAAGAGTCTTCTTGCATCATCCCCTCTGGCTCCTGAGCATGGGCTTCTGAACATGGTCCATTGCTTCTATCAGAGCCACTCACAGCCTGAGGCTTGCAGCCCAAATAGCCATGCAGAAGCTGTTCTTTCAAGAAGAAACTAGAATATTTCACTGCCTCAGTAAACTGCAACAGGGTTGCGCAGGAGACTGGCATCTCTGTAGAAGAGGAAGAAAAGGCTGCTGCTGCACTTACTGGAGCTAAATCTGAAGCCTGAAAAACTAGGCTGCTGAAGGGAAGCAGATTTAATTCCAGCTGAGACAAGCAAAGGAACCCATCAGGAGCCAGATAAGAATGATTTAAGTGACTTCCTGTGCATGCAGTCTGTGAGATGACAGGGCGGGAGACTTGGAACAGTGTTAATGCTTTTGTCAGGAAAGTCAGAACTAGAATATTTCTATGGAGGTGAACAGCCTGCTGACTGACATTACAAGTCTTTCTTTTCCATATGAGAGGTTAACACTTATATCAAGTACTGGGTGAGCACCGAAGAGAACTGAAACACTGAGAATCTGTGGTTGCCATTTCTACTTCCTGGTGTGTGTGGTTTTTTTCTGCTGAGTTATGGGGAAAATACATTTCATTGTAAATTGAGATGAGTCAGCTGCTAATGCAGGCTACTCAGGAAATACCCTATGTTCTCTTTTTTTTCCTTTATATCAGCTGATTTGTATATTTTAGTATTTCTCAGCAAATGAACCAGCTACAAAACACCTGGTACTTTGAAATATCCAGTGAACAGTGTTAGACTGTAAAAATGAAAACAGTGAGAATTATAATAACCCTTAGTTCTCTGTTTGTATTTATAAGAGTATAAAGGTAAAAGAAAAGTAAAGATATCGTAAAGAGAATATGCTTTTATAATATATAAAACTTAGAGGTACAAACATAAAAATAAGCATACTTCAAATGCAGGAATGTATTCTGTAATGGCAGAGAAGACTGCTACTATACACACTCCTTTTGCTGTGAAAACAGTACAAAAGAGATACCTGATTATACCAAAAGGGTGAATTAACAATACAGATAATTTTTACCCTTATTTGGAAGACATGCAGTTGGAAACTAAAAATTGTATCACTGTAATGTGTTGGCTTCACCTGGCTAAAAGCACCCATGCAGCCGGTCTCTAATTGCCCCTATTCCTCAGTGGGATGGGGGCAGAAAATAGGAAGAAGAGAGGCAAAAAAGCTCATTGGTCAAGATAAAGAGAGGGAGATCACTTACCAATTACTGTCATGGGCAAAAGAGACTCAGCTTGGGGAATTTAACTTAATTCATTGCCAATTAGAATAAATATTTCATTATTGATTCAGGTATTGGGAAACAAAAAAGGACAGACATTTAAAACACCTATCCTCCCCTTTTCCAGGCTCAACTTCACTCCCAGGTTCATCTGCACTCCAAGCCCCTCTTCTTCCCCTTTCTCAGGCTTCACTCCGGACACCTCTCCTCCCCTCTTGTCATCGCTGCCGGTTACACTCAGTCTTTTCAGGGAGGCAATGAGCAGCACAGGTCAGAGCTTGTGTGTAGCAGTTTCTCTCTGCTGCTCCTTCCTTCTCACTTTTTCCTGTGCTCTACTGTGGGTCCTTTACAGGTTGCAGTCCATTCAGGGAAGCACTGGTTCTGGTGTGGGCTTATCCAAGGGCTGCAGTCCTTTCAAGGCATATACCTGTTCTAGCATGGGTACTCCACGGGCCACAGTCTCTTTGGGGATATGCCTGCTCCACCATGGTGCACCTCCTGCTTCTCTGACCTTGCTGCTCCCTCTCTTTGTCACTCTTCTCTTCCCTTCTCCTCTCTGGCATTTTCTGCCCTTTCTCAAATATGTTTTCACAGAGGTGTCAACAGCTTGGTTGATGGGCTTAGCTGTGTCCTGCAGCGGGTCTGTTGCGGAGATGGCTGGAACCA
This sequence comes from Astur gentilis, assembly GCF_929443795.1. Classification (NCBI taxonomy): domain Eukaryota; kingdom Metazoa; phylum Chordata; class Aves; order Accipitriformes; family Accipitridae; genus Astur; species Astur gentilis. The sequence continues at coordinate 21,738,409 of NC_064919.1, read as the reverse complement.
CTTGTGTCTAGCAAAGAGCAGCCCCTCACCTGTTCTTATAGAGGCCACCCCTGCAGCTCCCCTGCTAACAGCCTTGTAATTTATTCCCAGTACAATTACCCACATACTGCTTGCATAAAATGATATGGTTTCCTCTAAACATGGGTTTGTCAGAAGTAATTTTCAAGGCTTGTGGTAGCTGACAAGCTCTTCATCATTTATGTAAGATGCAACAACATTAGGTCAGTGCTGATGGTTTCTAAGAGTCATATCTTATGAGCCCATTGACATGCTAAGTCACAGTAACTGCACCTATAATAAAAACAAGCAATTGCATAAATTCATGTTTCAAAATAACAAGCTCTTTACAGAATGTTTATTAAAAACCATACTAAAATATTAATACCAGCTCCTATGAAGAAAAAACGGAACATAAGATATTTCCTGAGTAGCCATTGTGGGCTTTGGTGACCTTCCAAGACCAAAAAAACCCCTCCAACTATGTTTCCGTTATTCTTCCCAACATCAACACCCAGCACTGTAACAGGGAAGAGACACTCACTGTATATAAAAGCATGCTATGTGAACAGAAATTATGATCAGCAATGATCCCAAGGTATGCAAAGGGAAAAGGGACCGGATTGCTTCATACATACCCTTTTCCACTCCCACTCCTTCATCTATGTTCACAGTAAACTGCCAAAAAGAGAACAGCTGAAAAACTGAGCTGCTAAAGGGGAAGGGGCAAATGCTTAAGAGCAGGAAAGAGTGGAGAAATAAGGTAGAAATATGACTTGAAAACATCATACATAAGAAGCAGAAAACAGACACTGTTAATAAACTGAAGACAAAGTAGGGTAGTGTTTTAAGAATGATCCTTCTGCTAACAGTGATACACTTACTCCTTCAGCTGCTTTGTTAGCTTGACAACCTGTGAGGCCAATGACATACATGTCTCCACAACTACTAAGTAGCGGGAACACATGGTGTGCCCATGTCGCTCAGCGCTTTGTGAGGGTTTCTCTCCCATGTGGTTTTGCATGGTGACATTTGCTCCATATTCAACCAACGTCTGTAAAAACACGAAAGGAAACATTGACACCTGTAAGTGTAGGTCTCTGTTGTGACAATTTTTAAAAATCAGTCACTGACAAGTCTGTATGCAGCTTGAACTCAAAACACATACCACTGAAATCTATCACTCAGGTGCAAGGATAACACAGGAGCTGTGGTTCAGAAGAACTATAAAAAGACTATATTCTTCCTTCCTCTTCCCTTGCCATTCTACTCAATTTTTTTTTTCTGTTCATTTGTTTGTACAGCATAGCATGACTTGTAGCGTTCATACAATGACTGGAACCGCCAAATGAAAACAGAGGACTTAAATGCATTTAGGCACCTGTTGATTCTCTCCTGAGCCACAGTGATAAACTTTTTCAGATGCACCTGTCTATGCATTACTAAACATTGTGCTAACTTTGCACATGGTAGACCTAGAAAAGAAGACACAGGCAAGTGCAATTTAAAGGACATCTGTGCTAGATAAAATCAGGGTTCAGGGCAGCATGAACACATTGCTAGCCAGTTTATAGAGGGTGGTGATGAGCTGTAATGACTGATCAGGTCTGGTATTTGCTGTTCATTGGATCTCCACACTGCAAGGCATTGCAACACACCCTTAGAATCTCATTTTAGGAATGTCTTTGCTACAAAATTTGCTGAGTCCTTTTGTGGTTTAGCTCTCAATTTCCTACCACAGCAGAATCCCTGAGTTTGAAACACTCAACGCAGCAGTCTCAATGTCCTGATTCTTTAGCCAAGTGATGTTTGGGTATGAAAGGTATGGCAGATTCTTTCCAAAAACTCCTTTAGGTCAGACAGGCACAAATTTCTTTTGCAGAAAGAAATTTGTACAATGACTTTTTCAATCTGCTTGTTTTTCTTTTGGGTTTTTTTTTTTGTTTGTTTGTTTGTTGTTTTTTTTTTTATGCTGAAAGAAGTCTCATTGCTTTGCAATTGCTTGATGACCCTCTACTTTCTTTTAAAGAGATACTCAGATATATGTCAGCTTTTAGCCTTTAAGAAAAATACGGCTTATGAACCCTAGCTTGTGGCTAGAGAATTGTCCAGGTTGTGAGCATGACATCTGAGTTACCTCTGGGACTTGAATCCAGAGCATTGTAAGGGCAAAAGAAGTTCTGCCAGGCTGACCTCAAGACATCCAATAACTGAAGCAAGAATTGAGACCAAACCGTCACTCTTTCTGATCTGTTTGTGATAATCAGTGTTATGCAGTATTCACTTTACTGAAGAGTCTAGAATAGGACCTAAATGTCCTCAGCAATGTTCACACACACATGGCTCATAGCACTTTTGAAAAAACTCTGAACAAAATCATGATGCATTCAAAAACTACAGCATCATTAACATTACACGTACACATGCAGAAGAGGAATTTTGTGGCTGAGCTTTTGGTTGACTTATCCAAGCAGAGCTGGTAAGCCACGAAGGATTGGAGTGGCTTTGTTGACTCAAACCAGCAGGCAGAGACACCTCTACACCTGCTGACAGGAGAGAGGAGTGGTGGTCTGTCTGGTCTGCTAAATCTATACAGAAAGAAAACTTGTGAACAGTCTTGCACTGCATCTCATGTCAATAAATTTGGTTTAATTTGCCAATAAAGGAAATAGAGAAGAAAGAGTTATGATACTGCAGAAAGCAATCTTTCAGTTTGGAACATGATAGGAGTGTCACCTGCTCATAAACACAGTGAATGAGAGGGCCAAGGAATCGCTGACAGCCTGTGACCCTCCATCTTTTGTACTGCTCCTTATATTCTCTCTGACTCCTTTATTGCTTCTTTCTTTTCACCAGATCATTCACTGTACATTGTTTTAAATTAGACTATAAGCTCACTGGGCAGAGGGCTTATTTTGTTTCACAGCACAACAAAACATCAACTACACTTCAAGACTGTGAAGTGTTAATGAAGTGACATTACTAACATTTTGTATTTTTGTTGTTGTTGGATATTTTCATGATTTATTTCTCATGGCTTCACTTCAACACAAAACACTTGTTGATTTGTATATTTATCTACATTAAAATAATCTTGAGAATTCTAAGCCATTTATTAAGGTTCGTTCCTCATGGGGAAAGAAGGGCTATTCTCTTCTTGGTTTAGTTTTATCCATGAAAACAGCCTGCATATGTCACCACTCTGTTCAAAATCATCTACTCTCATTTCTCCTTCAAATGCATTGTACACCTTGATGAGGCATTGTTGAGTTAGCAGCCCTAAGCACACACCCTACCTCAAAGATGCTCCCCACTAGTAAATCATAAATATTTCTTCCCACTTTTTTCCAACTGATCATAGCAATTATCTACAATACAATAATAAAACCACTTGATTTAGCTCGAATGTGATGATTTGTTTATTTTATTTTCATAAGAATTTGTACAAATTTGACATCTTTAAAAGACAGACATGTCCCATCAGTGACAAAATGCAGAGATGGTCATGTTGTCCAAATCTATTTCACTGTGTTCTTTTCAAGATTATTCATTCAGCTCAGCTGTCACCTGTTTTTCTTTCTTTACTGTGTGAGACTCTCAGACTGGCTTTTATGGGGTTACAACTTCTCTGTGACCAGATATATAAATAGACTGCTATAATAATAATAGTAATAGTAATACTATTACTACTAATAATAATAATGATAAGCTATGCATCTGTAGATTCAACGTAACAGTGTGCACAATTATATTTACCTCTCTGAAGAGGTTAGCTAATGAGAATTGGCTAGCTGTATTTCTTTTAGGGTTCAACTAATACAAATCTGTATTTGCAGTGGCCTAAGAGATGCTGTAGATCAGTTCATGTGTGATAATAGGATTAACATGTTTACTGATATGTATCTGAGTCCTTAGACTCTGAGAATTACTACTCCTTCTTAGACATGTTTTCCTCTCCTACTTGACCAGATCACTTTGATTTCTATTTCCTGCCTTTCTGCCATGTGGTTATTTATTCTTTATCTGTTCTTCTCCAGTGACTAATCTGTTTCTCAGATACCTTTCTGCAATCTCCTGTAATAATTTTATTATTATTTCTTCTCCAAAGAGCTTTCACTCAAAGGGTTGACAACACCAAATACTGAAATGTACTCCTGTGACTAAGGGTTCTAGTAACTTTGATGGACAGAAGGTATATCTGCAATTCAACGCAAAGTCGAGATGCTTCACCTAGCCATCCAGTTCAACCCTACAGTTTTTTGGTGTGTCTGCATTGAACAGTGGTACTGTACAGAGGCATCCAAACTGGTTTATTCAGATCTGGCTCCCAAAGTACTGTAGCTGTGTAAGACTTCTCAGCAGGACAAATTACCCTTTTCAGCAGGAATCTACAACAGAACTATACTGCTTTCAGTGGCGAAGCTGATTCATTGAGAATTAGTTAGAAATCACCATCACGCTGCATTGTTTAGCATAGATACATTCAAAGATTACAAGTCCGGAAAGGATGGTTTACTCAAGGTAGAAATCCTTCAACATAGAACAAACTTATCTGTTAGACTCCCCCTAAGCGGGAGAACTACAACTATTCATCGGAAAAAGAAACAGCAGGAAAGTATCAGAACAGTAGAGTAAGCATATCTACACTGGCAGTCCTTCTGTAACATAAAAACACATGCATTAGCTGCTTATGTAGAAACAACATAATCCTGCTTTCTTCTTGCTTTAGTTACTTTAGGCTAACAATAGCATAACAGAATGGAATCCAAAAAAACAGAGCTTTTTGGTATTTCAGTCTGAGTCCTACAGGTTTAAAGTTCTTCCTTCTAGTATATTTTAACGTATTATATAATTATTATATAATTATATAATAATTATTCCCACTTGTAAGATCTATAATCATTTTAATGGTTGTTCTCATTCAAGTTTGATGTAAAGGAGTTTCTGATATATCTGATATATCACTCTACCTGTATGCATCCTAGATAGCCATGTTGAGCAGCTATGTGAACAGCAGTATTTCCATCCTGGTCAACTTCATCCAGTGAAATCCCTTGTTCTTGCATAAACTGAAGAAGCCACAGAAGGATTTTCTCCTAGGGGGAGAGGGAAAGAGATGTCACAAAAGATAATGAAATAACGAAAAGCTAAATATGCTAGAGGAATACTGGTTCTGTCATCTGCTACTAATATTGTCTAATAATTCCTTGTTTTCAGTCTCTTGAAACTTTGTAGGACTTAGTGTATCATGAGTCTGCCTCTGATTTTTAGCCCCCCCCCTCCCTTCCCCCCCCCGGGAAGTAAGACAAAACACTTCATTTCTTTTATAAAAAGACAATAGGAAAAATATGAGTACTGTAACACATTCTGAGAAATTGTACATTAAAAGGCATACATGCCTGTATGTTGGAGACCTGAGGCAGAACAGCCCGTGTGTCAATCTGAAAAACAGCTTGTGAAATTTGGTGAAACTTCACAAGCCTCTTTGGAAAATTAAAACAGGAGTATGTGCAGATCACAGAGCCGAGCAATTAGATTCTTCCAATCTATCATCATGCCTCAGCTCTGGGATGTTGTGCAAGAGGAGAAGCAACACAACTAAAACAAGGAAATCTCTCTATCCTGATATCTCAGTGTATTGACTAGTGGACCATTTATATGTGCCTGCATGTTGGGAAGGTTGGGGAGACTTGGACTGCAAAACTTGCAAGTGAAAGCCTGGAAGCCAAAACTGAGGTGCCAACTTAATTCTTTTTAACATCACTCATTGTGTGTGTATGGAGGTGTAATACACATTTATATGGGTATTCATTTCTAACAATGAAGTTTATATATATGCACTAAACTTAATTAATTTCTTATTTTCCCCAGCAGGTTTATTGGAAAAACCTTCTTCTCTGTAGGAACCTTCCATGCCTCTTCAGATTAAATTTCATTGTGCCCTGCTGAATTTGATACATATTGAAAATCTAGAATAAAAGTATAGATTACATAAAAAAGTGAGGTCCATTAAAGCATAGCTGCCTATGCCATACAGTACAGCTGCACTCCCAGTATTTGCACCTGAATAGCTGAAAAGAATAAATTACTTTCTATCTTAAAACTTTTTCATTTAAACAGGTATTTTCTATTATCTTCCATTGATATGTCATGCATTATACCGGCTAGGACCTCTAGTTCAAAAGGGCTTTGTAGATTCTAGTGTTGGTGAGGCAAACACCAATGCACAGACTTAACCTTGCAGCACTTTGGTAGCTTCAGTGGTACGTAAGTACATAATCACCCACAGATACATGGGTCTGTAAGAGTGAAGTGTACCTAAATAAAACAGTACTGAAAGCATGTCTAGGACTCTGAGCAGTAATCATGTAGGAAAAAGAATGAATAAGAATGAGGAAAGGAAATTCTAGCTAGGAACGGTGGGTATAAACCTCATTTTATGTATAAAAGTACCACAGAAATTTTAATGTCAAGGAAAAGGAGATGGATCCTGAGACTCTTTAAGGTCTCCTCTAAACAATTCTGCCCATTCAAGCACCTGGATCTCTGCTCACTACTTCAGAGGGCTAGTCTGTCTGGAACTTACCTTCTTCATATTTCCACTTTAACAGCAGTTTTGTTTTTATTACAGGGTGAAGGGATAGGTATTTTTACTTCTCCTTGGCTGAATGCCCAATACAGCTGACAGCCAGCATGAAGAGATGACTTCAGATCACATATCCCTTTTAAAATACTTTTGAGCAATTTCTCGAGATGCCTGTGGTGTTGGCCAGCAGTGAAGAAGGATTACACTACTCCTATGAATTGCCCTTATGTTTTAATAATTAAAAGAAAAATATTTTAGCAAAGCTCCTCTGCAGAATTTGAAGACAACTATAGCTTTGAAATTATATATTTCTTTGGAACATAATAGGCACCAGAATGTTAAGCATGTTCTGTAATTTTATGATCACAATCAGCATGGAGCAAATAATGCTTTCTAGTCATTTATCTTATCATCACGGAAATCAAGTGCCTGGATGGCTAAATGCAATCATCTGTACTCAGGACTGTCTGTGCATCAGCTGATCACAGGCACACAGTCAGAGGCCTACTCAAATAGTTTGTGTTTCTCTCAAATGACTGTTTTTTAACAAATGTATCCTTGACAAAAAAAACCCAAAACAAAACAAAAAAAACCCAAACAAAAACCTCAACTATTTTCTTCACTTACATCTAGGGAAAATGAAAACATCATATATCAAAATATATCATGTATCACTTTAGTAACACTCACATTAGGTATTTGGAAGAAAAGTACTCTTAAGAGTAGGTTTATAGTCATCAACTCAATTTATTCAGACAAAATGAAGGATAATAAGAAAATTCATGATATTAAGATAATGGAAAATGATCACATATTTGTTATGTAACAGGCACTGATAAATACTGACAAATTATTCAGTATATCTGATAATTTTAAGACCTACAATGGCCTTATGTGGCAGCAGTGGTTAACATCCCTCTGGGATATTCTAGACCTATAATAATTCAAACCTCCCTAAGAAAAGATTCTGGGAAAATGTCACAATATGTAATTTCTGTTTTGGGACAGGCTGCAGACTTTGGCTCCATCAGCTGACTTTTGAAGCAGAAAGAACAACTAACAAAGACCATTTAAATAATTAAATTGACTACAAATGGAAGGATTAGCATGGTGAAGAGTACCGATTCTACAGCTAATCCTAGCCCCTTCACCCAGTATTAAATAAATAAGCTGCCTTTCCCGTATCCCTTCACAGTAGAGGAGTAGGAGCGAGTGAAAACAACACATTACTCTTGCAAAAATGACATTAGACAGGAAGACAAACATCCTGAGGTGCAAAAAAGGTGTGTTGTTAGGCATTTGCGTATCTGAATGTCACACACTCCTCCCCACTGCACTCTCCAGCACTACACCACTGACAAGTAGTGCACAGAACCCCTTCTAGGTCTCCAGTCATGCTGTAGCTCTGGTTCCCCAAAGTCCCTCTAGAGTCTCTGGAGCTCAGAGGCAACAAACCCTTGGCATTCCCCACTCTCTGCCTCTTACCTGTGCAGTCCATGCTACTACAGCATCTGTGTCGAAAAGAAATTACAGCCCTTTGAAGCTTAGTCAGGGCCTAATATGTGCACCTAGGACTGCACCAGCATCCCCTCCTGTCACATGGTGACTGTGCCAGACACAGCTGGTTCACAATCTGCCATGTACCCATGACTTATGCTTGGCATGGAGAGGCCTGCCAACAACCATGGTTGCTTCTTGCATGCTTAAAGAAGCCCTTGCTAGGAGGTATGCTGACCAGGCTACAGGTTGACTTCTCGTCTTCCATCAGATGAACTTCTGTGGTTCCTCTCTCACTAGAAAAATATAGTATTGTGGAGATGTCTTTGGAGTCAGGCCATGACTGTTGTTCGATCACCTTTCACACAGAAGCATTGCTATGAACTCCCTTTTGCTGACCATTCTAAATGATACTTACTGAAGAAAAACATGGTGCGCATGTCTAATGCCTGGGGAAACAATGGACGGACTGGCTCTTTTAGAAAATGATTCAATAACAGGTCTTCCTTGTAAAAATATTACTCTTGCAATTCTGCCAAGACCAGTGTTTACATGGTTTATCTCTTGTGTACGTAATGGTAAAATAAATTAAAGCTTCAACGATAGTGCCAACTACGCATTTGAATTTCTCAGTTTTTTTCTTCTTAACACAGTTGGGTAAGATAGTCTGGCATCCCTTCAGCCTCAGCATTCCCTCATGTTTGCAAGATGTTTGTGGATTATTAAAAAAAAGATAATTGACATTACATGTGAACTTTCTTTGGCATTCAGCTAACTAAAAAAATTTGGCAGCAATTTATGTATCACCTTTTTAAATTTCATGGGTGGCTGATTGTAGCTGGTGTTTCTTAACTGGTAGAGCTTCTGTCCTGCTCTGAAAAGAATCTAGATGAAGTGTGCCAGATCTGTTTCTGGCAGTCGACACCATAGCTCACTGAAAAAACCCAAAGCTTCACTGGATTTAGTTTGTATAAATATCTCTAGAGATGAGGACAAAATCAGGCTAATCAATTGAAGATATGAATGTAAGTTCATATGAGACTTTCTCTTCCAAACTTTTTCTTGCCAGTAGCAAACATGCCTTTCTCAAATCCAGTTCTGATCTGGCTCCCAGCCTCCCTATATTCAGTGCTAGGTTTACAGGCCAAACTTGCTACGGAAAGCAGGACACAATCAATCAGTACATCCAGCAGGGTCCTAAGTTGCACCAGTAACATCTGCACAGTAGGTGAGTGGAGAAAAGGCAAAGGAGGTCTTCGGACAGCATGAAAACAAGGGTGTCTGTGTGCCTATGGAAACAGCAGGGAAAAGGGTAGAATTCCAGCTCTGTAGCCTTCCAAACCTGCCCCCTCTCTTTCCTTCCCCCTCCAGTAAATTCATTCTTGGACAGGATCAGTTAACCGCAGAAATAAGCCACAATAATTGTATGGCATTGAACGAAACAACCACACTTGTACAGGAAAGAAAAAGATAATTTTCTTAGTGGTTACATTTCGCTTGTTCTCTCTTAACAAGTAAAAGAAAAAAAAGCATTAGCACAAAAATAGTGGGTTTTATGCATTTATCCTTAATGTCTGTTGAAGAAACTGCATGATAAAGTGGCCCATCTGCCAAAGAGATTAGAGAAGAATAACCGATCACTATTCCTTGCATAGCAGATCCTGGAGAAGGTCCTTTGAAGAGGGGTTATTGCAAGGTCTACTCAGGAAAAACAGACTTTGTGGGAAGAGAATGTGGTGCAATTAAGTAGTATATGTTTCCCCAGACATTAGCAAAGCACTGAAATGCTGTACTTCTGTGGTTTCTCATCATTAGATTTATAGATAAGTTAGGTGTGGAACACTATTGATTTACAACATATTTTTATATGTAATTCTCAATAAAACTGGCTAAAGCTAGACAGATGATGTTCAAGTTTCACCATACTTCACTTCACTGCCAATATACTGAATTCCTAAATTGTCAGAATTTGCCAAAATTTTCTGAGATTAGTCTCTCCTGGAAAGAGAATATGAACTATCCCAAAATGTTTGGTGATTTTCTGATGTGTCCTAGGACTCCTCTAGCGATCATGACAGCTAATCTTCCCTGATGTTCTTGGGATTGATAGGTTGGCCCAATATGCCAGCTGATCTTCTCCTAGCCATCACTTAAAGCTTAAAAAGAAAAAAAACCAAACAAACACTTAAGAGGGAAATTACTGAAAAACCCCACAGATTAAGTTGGAAAAGTTCTTGCTGTATTTGAACTAATTAAGAACACCTGTAATTAAAAGCCACAAAATTATAAACATGCTTTAAATTGAAATTGTTGTATAAGCATCTAAATAACCTATTTGGAAATGTAGATGAAAGTCATACCTGGCCATAGCAACCTGCATAATGAATAAGGCTTGGGTGGTCTTTTGAGCAACTTAATTCTGCAATAGCTTCTGTTTCACTCACCATCCATCGAACACACTCCAGCTGACCGTTCTAAACAAATAAAAACAAATTTTACATTCCAGCTGTTTCAATTCTAAACAGGGAAAAGCTTATCAGAATTATTAAAATGCTATGAAATTCCAGTTCATTTGAAAATGTGTTCTTTTATCTGCTTTCATGTAATGCCCTTGTTTATCTTGCTGTCCTGTGTCACTTCCAGTTTGGCTACTGATTATAGTGAAAGTGGCAAAGTGAAAGTGGTAGTCAGACAGTCTTATATACACAATCTGGTCCCCACTCTCAGATTTTTCAGAGCAAAACCATAGTTCTATTTCTATCACTTGGACAGCAAGGCTCAATGACTAAATGAGATCATTTGCTGGAGCAGAGTGAACAGTCTCCCTACAAACTCAAGTATTCATTAATCACTAATTTAATGCACACTTCCTAAGTTATTCTCATGTATGTAGTATCTGAACACCTAATTCTCATGGATTAGGACCTATCTGTAATAGATACTGTACAAACATAAACAAGGAGATAGTTCTGGCCCTGAACACCTTTTAGAGCCTAGTCTCAAGATTCCCAAGCTGATATGCACACTCCTAGTAGTTTGCAAGTTAATATGAAGTGGCATGTAGATGCTGTGGAAACAGATGGAACATTTTCTTCAGAGCATGCATGTGGCTCAGCGTAAAGGTAGTAGTTTTTAGCAGCTTCTCTTGCTGTGGCCCCTTTTCAGCAATGGTACCTTCGTAAATGCAGTTTGGCATGACCTACATTCCAGCCTGCTCTTACTTCATTTTTCAACTTTCCTGTTCATAAAGGCTATTATATCATTTATAGCTGAAACAAGTATTTCAATTGCTCAGTCAAAACCTCACAGAGGTCAACATACATGACATAAAAAGCTGTCTGTGTGCATAAAATGGAAAAAGCCATCAGGAGAAGGAACGAAATATCTATTTCAAGTTTCAGTTTTATCTTTATGAGAAGAAGGAGAAGAATGTAATAAATATTAACCCATTTAAAATTATATGGGAGAAAGAAAAATTGGAATAAAATTAATTTGATATTTGTCTTATTCATTCCATATGTAATGTATGTATATAAGCACAAAAATGCACACCATTTTCCTTTACCTACTTAAATCTATTTCTCTCAATTTCAGTAATGAAGCAAAACAATGAAACTACTTGTATTCTTTTTACTATGCTAGAAAAATCCTCCTAATCCTATTTGGGTTCAAATATTGGTAAGCATGACTAACTAATAATTTTTTATTTTGTTTTCCTTTATATCACAACTGAGTAAAATATTTTTGTATTTTTAAAATTAAGTTAAAGAATTAATAAACTTAAGTACCTGCTAAATATGATAATTTTGCTAATGTGGAAGGGATTTTTCCACAGTTAGTTAAAATAAACTATCAATGTGACAGTGCAACTGGCCATAATATACCACTCCATTTTCACTCTGTAGCTCTTATCTCAAGGTCAGAAAGAGGCCTTTAATCAAAAGAACTAGCTTTAATTAATTCATTCTTTACTGGGAAATGTTACGGATCATCACTACATTGTTAAAATTCTCTTCCATGGAAATTGATGTTCCTGCATACAAGTATTCTTCTATTCTGATAGTCATAATTCTTGAAGAACTTACATGCATGCCCCACATGGTATAACATTATGTGAGTTAATGGTATAAAGTAAGAGCAAGAAGAATAAAGTCCATTCTATCAGTGTGCAAAAACACTCTGAGAGTAAGGATCAAGATCTACAAAGTTTAGTTATGCCAGATTAGTTTAAGGCTCTCGCAAAAATTTGCAATGATCTAGGACAAGTCCAGCCATGTAGGTCATCCTTAGAAACACCTGGGCCTGAGTACCCTCACTTACATGAAGAACTCCATTACATTTACACACTTTTCTGTGAATGTCTAAGCATGCTCAAGTAATAGAGAAACTAAAGGAACCAATTATTAAAAAAGCCAATCTTTCTGGAGAAAAAGACAAAAGGCCTTATTGGCTTATAAACACATTATGTACCCAGGTTGAAAAAAACAGGAAAGAAAATGATTTCCAACTAAAATTGTATGACTTTAAATTGGCAGGCTATAACTATTCAGTTTGGACACGGGCCAAGGTATTGAAGCTAAATACCTGACTTTTATAATAGCATTTCATTAGTACAACTAGGTATCAGTTCAATTTTATATTCTTACAGCTTGTTCCTGAAAAATAAAAAAAATCCAATGCTGAAATGTGCACCAGGGCCCTAGGTCACTGAAATGACATCTCAAAGATAGAAACCTGCAGGTTGGAATCTACCACTCCTCTGTCAGTTTCTAAAGTTTTTGCAAGAAGCAAAACCCAATACATCCCCAGAAGAAACAGAAACTCCTGTATTATATTTCACCCCTTGCCTTGATTCTTATTAAGGTACTTAGTAACTAAAAGGAATAGCATTCAACCATTTATCTCATTTACTGAAGAACCAGAATCAGTATGGTTAAATTATGAGCCTTCCTGTACACCACTGTTTTATTTCAGTGCAGCAACACCAATATTTTTCCCATTTTCCTACATAATAGGTTTTCCTGTAAGCTTCGACCGCAATTTTTGCAGTTTCTAACAGGTTGTTCTGTAACATGTACATTTTAACCTTGATGCGATTGTTCTAGACATCCAAGAATTTTCACCTCCATATGTGGATCAGAGGTTTTTTATGCTTTGTAAACATGTTCTCACACTTGACTTACAAGATTATACCTGTATTTGTAAAAAATCAAGAAACTGTTATGCTCTCTAAAGAAACAACTGAGTCTGAGTTAAAGGAAAGTTCCTTAAAAATATAACAAACTTTTTTAAAGTCAGTTAACTGATTTAAAAATGAATGTATATGCATTGACAACAACATATAAAATGTCAATGTTATACAGCTGATATTGTATCCTGCATAGTAATCCATTTTTATTTGCTTATGCAGTATCAGCCAACAGTTCTTTTTGCTCTCACTTACCAAAATGCTTGAAAAATAACATCCTGCTGGATGTATTACTTATTGCCATCACAGGAAGAAAATAAATGACCTTTATGTCACATTACAGTAGAGAGAGAGACCAAGTTACCTTTATTGCTAATCCGGCTGGAGTTAGCTGCTCAATGTTTCGTTCATTCAAACAGTCTTCACCCATCAAAGAAGTGAGATGCTGCAGGCATTCTGCATGTCCCTTTGATGCTGCTACATGCAACAGATTGTTGTCACATTCATCATGGATCTTATCCAGATTATCTGCTGCTAAATGTGGCTGTGAAAAAAAGCATTATGTTAGCTACAACTAAAGATAAAAAGATACACAGAACATTAAGCCTCACAGTGAAAGACACAAGCCAAATACAAAGATGCTTCCCCATAGGCATATTCTTTTATAACTCAATGCCAAGAGCTTTTCACTTCACTATACAGAACGTGGCAACCTTAGCAAAAGGATAGAGGTGGGATGCTCACAGGCTTGATTCACTGAGTAGTTTCACTCCTTCTCATGCAGTTGTCATACAACAGTGCAAGATCTTGAGTAGCTTTAAGTCTTTGTACTACTTTGATCAATGAAGTAGCTGCAAAAATACCCATATTTTCATAATTTTTGTCTATTTAGCATTTGGTTTCTCTCCTTTTTCTTTCTCTCTTTTTTTTTTTTTTTTTTTTTTTGGGGGGGGGGGGGGGGGGACGGCACACACATTATATTGATGAGTAATTGAAGAGAAAACATCCATGACTCCTAAAAAACATTCCTGATTAATTTTGCTCATCACAAAAATGGCAGCTTGTGAAGCACCATCAAAAATGTAGTTAAAACATGTTACAGAAGACTTTTATTTGACAGCTTGTTTCTACAAAAAAAAATTGTTGAATATTTATCTGAAGTACTACACAACCTAATACATTATTTCTGCCCAAATCTAATTTTGAAACAAAGCAATTGGATTGAGAAACTCCAGAAGGAAAATGGAAAAAGGAAGACAGAGTTAAGGAATAGCAATGATAAGTTCCTAGAATTGTGCAGTCTTGCCAGAGTACTGTTCAATGAGTCTACTTCATTCAGAGGTTTCGACCTGTTTGGAAAAAATACACATTTTCTTTCCATGATGACCTCTTTCCCCCCCCCCCCCCCAATTCCTATCTCAGGACGAATTTAATTTGCTTTTATTTCTTACTGAGCAATCTAATATTCTCTTCTGCCTCTGTCTGGTCTTTGAATATCTCCCTTTGTTCTTGTTGCTATGTTAATAGCATGCCTTTGTGCCTGAGCTAGACTGGTAAACAGAGAAGCTAAACAAAAATCTTAACAAAAACAGTTCTTACACATGTACTGTGCCTCCACCAGCCGTTCTGAGTGGAGATCACATGCTCTGCATCATTGTGTTAACCTGCATCGAGTTACTTTGGAAACCATCATTGATAGTGCCTGTGTATTAGAATTTACTAAAAAACTTCATATGGGTCAGAGGCCAATGAGGCTTTAGAGAAAGCTCCTGCCCAAGAATGCTGCTGCAACAAGACAGCATAAACACTCCTGAATAATAATCAGAATACAACAGAAGCCCCTCTGTTCCCATCATCAGCCTCTAAGTAACAACTGAGGTAAACCAGCAATAACTGAACAAAGCGACCCACGAATGTTGTGAAAGGCAAAACTCAGTTAAGATTTAAATTAAATATTTAAGTGATCTCAGTAGTTAAAATACCTGCCTTCTATATGATTTCAGTGTACTGCATAAACTAGTAATCTTGGCCACATTTATATAAAACTAGTATCTTGGTTTTGCTACGTATTTGATTTAAAGATTAAAACTTTCCATTTGGAAGCCCATATGCTCAATTTCTAAGGAGCGTACAAGATAAAAAGGGCAGTGGTTCAAAATGCGCACTTCATCAGCTTTGCTGGCTTAATACACCACATCACAGATAGCCCTTATTCTATGTGGTTTATGAAAAAGTTGATACTTACGAGTAAAGATATTTGGCCTTCCTTTACAATGTTTAAGATGCTCTTAATTTTTTTCACCTCTTCGCTCCTCTCTTCTGGGCCCCCTGGACTGCTCCAATTCATACTCAGTTCCTCTAGCTGCTTGCTTTCTGCCACTACCGTCTGCAGGTGGAAAGTCCTTACGTGGCAGTTTGGCATAGTCTTCTCTGTTTTGTGAGCATGAGGATCAACAAATGTCCTGCTGAGGAAGCCCTTGCCCTGGGCTTCAGATTCCTGGACTGAGCTACACTTAACTAAAGGCTGGGAAAGCTCTAATTCTTCCGTTAAATGCTTGTGCTGGTCAAGGACAATGGGCTGCGTTTTTCTCAGCTGAGAGCCTTTCACAGGAGACAGCACACAGAACTGTGTCCCTCCGGCAGGCGAGTTCTCTGTGCTCCCTGCAGAGCAGGTCTTGCCACTAAGACCATTCAATGTTGGACATACACCCAAAAGTTTTTTCTCAGGAGCTACCTTTGTAAAAGGAACAAGTTGCTGGCTTGATTTAATATAAGGCACATCCAAAATTTCATCCATATCCAGGTCATAGTGCTCCAGCTCCCCAAGCAGAACAGTTGGCTCGGTGTTTTTGCTTTTAAGACTCTCTCCTTCTTCGGGAATCTGGTCATCATTTGGAGGTGCAGATTGAGAATCGCTACCTTTCTGGTATTCTCCTTTTTGATTCTTCTGGTCATCACTTTCATTGTTCTCAGAGCTTTCTGGCTGGTGCTTTAATGGGGAAACCCTCTTCACTGGTCTGAATTTATTGCACACATCTGCAATTCCTGTTGGTTTCTGTGCATTTCCGATAAGAGTTGAGACTCCACAGTTCCAGCTGCTGCTGGAAACTAGAGAAATAGAGGAATGTGACTTAGAAGTGATTACTACCAGACGTGTGACATAATATAGCATGCTTTAAAGATATACCTGACCAAACACCGGAAACAAGAACTACATTATAACATGCCACATTCATATCTAAGCAGATTTAATGGCACCTCTATCAAAACAGCTCAAGAATCTGACAATCCAGAAAAGAAACTTTCTTCAAACAGGATATACATTGTAATCAATTACAAATAAAGTAGTTTTAATCAAGTAATGGGCGTCAATAAGACCCTAGTGGCATTTACAGTGGTCTTGTCCAACTACACTAATTAGCACTCTGCTTTTTTTATTGCACAGAGATACATCATAAGAGTAGGATGATTTTCTGGGAGGTCAACAAAAGGGTTAGTGAAAACTTTTTAGTGGATTTGTTTTAACAACAGTAATAACAATTTAATTTTTAAGGCTTGTTATCTCTGGGAGATGTACTTTTCATACAAGAACTGGAAATTCATATGAATAGTGACTGACAGTTGGGACTGTTCACCCTGGAGAAGAGAAGGGCCAGAAGGAATCTTATCCTTGGGTATTACTACATGATGGGAAGCAGTGAAGAAGAGGGAGCAAGGCTCCTCTCTGTGATGGCCACTGACAGGACAAGAGCCAATGGGCACAAAGTGAAACACACGAAATTCCATCTGAACACAAAAAACCACTTTTTTACTGTGAGGCTGGTCAAACACTGGCACAGGTTGCCCAGAGACATTGTGGATGCTCCATCCTTGGAGATACTCAAAACCTGACTGGACACAGTCCTGGGTTTAACCTGCTCTAGCTGGCCCTGCTTAAGCAGAGCCATTGGACTAGATGATCTCAAGTGGTCCCTGCCAACCTGAATGATTTTGTGATTCTCTGATCTGAAAATTAACCCTACTTATTCAGGTATGATCTTTCCTCTTCCACTTTTCCTCTCTGTGCTGGGCTTCTCTGTCAAACTTTCCATCCCTTATATATATATACACACATGCACACACTCACACACATAGCTCTGGACCTTCTAGACCATTATTTCAGTGCACTGCAGGATATGGAGTTTGACCAGTGAATCTGACTTGCAGAGAAGAAAGGGAGCTTAAGACACCTGAACTCTTACTCCTATTGAACTTGAACTCAAACTCACTGAACTTGCACTCTTTCACACAGTGTCAGCTGTTGATACTTATGATCTCCATAATCAGTGGAACTCTGGCAAACAGTTTTCCTTACTTTGTTATTTTCAGTTGAGGGACAGCACTAAAACCACTAAAGCCTTTAGGCAGTTTCTATGCCCCTTTTAATGTACACTAAGAGTTAATGCATTCTAAAAGTCAAGAATACTGTTTAAACAAAGCAGATTTATTACATGTGCTAACTGCATATCAGTGGGATCTAATTTGTGGTCAAAACACACAATTTGCCATGAACACCTTCCTAAGGAAACAGATATACACACTTTCAGTGCAACATTAATGTCTGAAGTGAAAGATTAGTCCAGCTTAGTAGTTACGGATGTCTGAAAATTACCTTAATACTTTTGGAAGTGATTAAGAATACATTTCCGAAGAAGAAATAAAAATAATAATAATCAAAAGGCATGCAACTTAGTGGGCCAATACAAAGAACACACTGTGCTGACTTATTTATGTATTGTATAAGATTCTAGGTTCAAAGGCCTACACTTTTATGTTGGTTTTATTTACATGTGAAATTTTTTCCAAGTGATACAGGGAAATGGATACCATATGTTTGCCAGCTGTTTTGCTCTGACAGGAACTATTAAGCACTCAGTATGGAAATGAATTCTGTCTGAGTTTTATGAAAACACTGCTTTCCACACAGGGGTCTAGACAGAGGAAAAGGCATCAGCATTTTGTTTGTCGTCACTTTATTTGAGCTTACATTTATTTTGTTGCTTGGCCTTCTCTACTTTCTAACCTTAATAACACACATTTACATAAACCATTGATGACAAAATTGTAAAATTGGACACTGAAGAAGGAATGACCTTTGTTAGAAATCTGTCTTGGATCATTGTAAAGTCATGTATTTCTCTTTTCTTTTGTTACAGTTACTGCAGAGTAAGGTATTTCATTTTTTTTCATTGTTTTTCTTCCCAACACCTTTTTATAAACATTGTTTTCCAGAAAACAAACTGGAACACCGAGAACAGTTAGCAATATTTTTACTGACTTATAAACATATTCTTAATTTAACTTGGATGATGAATTTACACTCCATTTAATAAAGGATGAGAATATAGCAGTAGGGAAGAAAGCAAGTCAGACTGGTAGACACAATCCTTCTTTGTGCTATTTTCTATTTGGGTGCTGTACAGGCTGCATCAGTGCTTAAGCAGTTACAGCATGGTTTCCCCCTACAAAACACTGAAACCATAGGCCAGAGTGGACCAGGGCATGGCTTGAATCTCTTCTGTTTTCAGATGCTTGTTCCCTGAAGAAGTAAAAGCAAGTACTGCCTATGTCCTCCAAAACACCAGCACTGCAGGAGTTATGTGAGTAGTCTTCAACAGCTGCTCCAAGGAAAAAGCCTCTTGCTTATCTATCCTCACTTATGAACTCAGGCAGGGGCTATTAAAAGTCTGGGTCAAATAAATACTGTTTGATTCTTTTATAAACAACAGTAAAGAATGGTCTGAGTTTAAGGCAGGGGACTAGAATGTGGAGCAGCTAGCTTGATTCCAGAATCTGACAAATAATTCTGATATAATCTGATAAGCCGTATCTCTTCCATGCACCAGTATCTCAAATGTAAAAAGGTGATGACAATTTTTTTTTCCAACTATGTTCCTAAAATTATTTCTTTAATTTTATTCATTAACATGAGAATTTGGATGATCCCATCGTTGTGTTGAAGAAGTAAAAAGATAGAGGAACAAAAAAACTGAGGACACTTCATTCACGTTAGTAAAGAGGTGTCGTGCTGCCTGGTAGACCTGAGGTGTCAAACCATTTCCCTAGCACTAAAGAAAATATTATCTGATGAAAATCTGCAAGGGTCAAATTTGCAAAAGTAGTTCTTCACTATATATTGTGCTCTACGCTCCCCTTGAGGAAAAGAAAATGCAAAATGTGAATAAAGAGGCCCGCAGGCTTGACTATAGTTTCACTTATTTATTTATTTATTTATAGTTGTCCTAGAGCTACTAGGGGCCAATAATCAGAAAAGGGGACAATTAGGAAGCAACTTCTCTGTCACTTTAATCACTTCATCAGATTTTATTTTAGGAATCAAAATTTACCTTGAACTTTCTAAAAAGGATCCATATAACATGTTTCCAATTGGAAGCATGTGTTGACTTGAGAGCATTTTTCAACATCATCTCTGTACCTAGTGCATGGGGAGGTGACAGGGGGAGTTTTATCTGGTATATGAGCATCTGTAAAATTATAGGGTAACTATATGAGTTTTGTCCAACCATCAAGACTACCTCATGCACAGATGAAACTTTACCCTTGTGACAGGCAGTTTCTGTGAATACTTACAATCTAATGCCAAACTTCAGAATACCTTTAAATTGTCCTGAGTATCATGAAAATAACAAAGAACTCAGCTTTCAGTTCAGCTCTATAAGGAAACTACTGCTGAAATTCATTGCTGGTGTGCGTGCAAGAGCCTGTCTCCTGGCATATGGGTAACATTCCTTAGGCGATGATGGCTTCATGAAGTTTACAGCACTGGTGACACAAATAGGAAGTGGCAAAAGGCTGTATATCACAGATTAGTACCATTGCAAAATGAACTGAACATACTGCAGAGTGGTATTTGTAGATGTTGCTATGCCAGATCTTCATGAACCCAGAATGACTCACATTCAAAGAGCACTGACTGACTGAGGAAATGGTCAAACTCTAACAGTGTGTTTCTGTCACCATCACCATGGACTCACTTAGGTTTATGCTGTGACCAATGTTCTGTAGTCACGAATGCTGCTGTTGAACAGCTGGGACATACAACAGGCAGCATTACAGGCAAGCAGGAAAATGGATGTAAAGATCTGAATCATTTGCAGATCAGTTGGCAACTGTCCATGTTGCTCTACTAGGTCACTTGACACCTACGCAATTCACTCCTGTTCCTCTGTAGGTGGCAACAAATGATCCCCATTACTATCCTACGTCCCTCAGTGAAATTCTTGAGCCTTTCTAGCTTGCTATCTCTGTTCCTTTTCAGGATGGAGAGCAGTATCTTATAGTCAACTGTGTTGAACCACTGTCCAGGAGAAAAACTGGATGACCTCCTTTTATCCAAACAGTTATGAGGCATCAGTGCCATTAATGCTTCTGCCTAATGACCTGACCTGCATCCAGACTGTGCTAACTCTAAATTGTGTGTATTTCAACCTTTGTTTTCTATGAAATCCATGCATGTGCAGTCACAAACCACAGTAAAACTGTGAATAATGGAGAACAATATGCTGCTTGAACCCCAGAGCTGAGAGTCCTTGACTATGCTAAGACTAACTGCTGACTTTATAATGCCTAATAGATCTTTCAATGATCTATGAACCTCTGAGGCTGAATCACAGCTATTTCTTGCTGACAAAGAAATGGGAGCATTATGGTTGCTTCCCTAATAACACTTCCCCAAAGTAACCTGGTTGTGATGTTCTTTATTGCAGCATTCATTTGGACAATAGGTCCTTGAGAAATCTGGTGTTACTGGAACTGCTCTCAGCACAGGGACATGGACAGGATGGCCTTCAGAGGTGCCTTCTGACTTAAGTTATGCTATGATGAAGATGTAACCATTCTGAAAGAATGCCATCTGCCTGCAGGTCGTAGCAAGACTGGACACAAAGTGCCAGACTGACAAAGAGACAAGAGAAGACACTGTTTGGGGGCTTTTACCTCAACACCTTGAAAGCATGTACTTGGACAGTCCCAGTACACAATAGTGGGAGGTAATCTGTACCCTTGCTGACTACACAAGAAGCAGCTTCTTTACCATTTAGGCTTCAATTGTTTACCCACTAAAAAGGGTAAAGAGGAGGGCCTTGGGAACTACTGACCAGTCAGCCTCACCTCTGTGCCTGGGAAGATTGTGGAACAGATCCTCCTGGAAGCTATGTGAAGGCATATGGATGACCAAGAGGTGAGTAGAGACAGCCAATAAGGCTTTACCAAGGGAAAATCATGCCTTCTATGATGGAGTGGACAAGGGAAAAGCATCAGTGGACAAGGGAAAAGCTACTGATGTCATCTACCTCAACTTCTGTAAGGCCTTTGACACAGTCCCCCACAACATTCTTGCCCCTAATTTGGAGAGATGGGTTTGATGGATGGACTGTTTGACACAAAAGGAATTGGCTGGAAGGCCACGTCCAAAGACTTGCGGTCAACAGCTCAATGTCCAAATGGAGATTAGTAATGAGTGGTGTTCCTCTGGGCTTTGTACTGGGACTGGTACTGTTTCATATCTTTATTAATAGCATAGACAGTGGCATTGAGTGCATTCTCAGCAAATTTGCAGATGACACCAAGTTGAGTGGTGCAGTTGGTTCGCTTGAGGGAAGGGATACTATCCAGAGGGAACTTGACCAGGCTTGAGGACTGGGCCCATGTGAACCTCATGAAGTTCAACAAGGCCAAGTGCAAGGTCTTGCACCCTTACGATGAGGGTGGTGAGACAGTGGAACAGGTTGCCCAGAGAAGTTGTGTGTGCCCCATCCCTGGAAGTGTTCAAAGGTCAAGCTGGATGGGGCTTTGAGCAACCTGATCTAGTGAAAGTTGTCACTGCCCATGAAAATGGGGTTGGACCTGGATGATCTTTGAAGGTCCCTTCCAACCCAAATCATTCTAGGATACTATGATTCTATAAATAAAACCAAACTTTGTTAGGTTGAATCCATTGCTACCAAAGGATGAATGCATTCAAATGACTTTCCTTTATCTGAAACTCTTCCTCCTTGCTTTAAAAATTCACTTACTGTGGAGTTTACTTCACTTTCCATCATCATCATCAAGGAAGTCTGGGAATAGCATTGACAACTGCCCATACCTGTGAAATATTTTTTTAAATGCAGTATTGACCATATTGCTCATGCACTATATAATCATTTGGGGCCCTGCAGGAAGCACGGACAAAGTTTCACATTTGGAGTTTACTGTTCTCTGAAAAAAATGCCTGAACTTCTTCCTTGTGTTATGTCTTCAGAAGAGATTCTTGAATCAATTAAGAGTTGTACTCATTCCAGGTCCACTTAGAGCACTGTGATTCTGACTTTGTATACAGACACTAAGGTGTTGTCTACACTAGGAAAACTTTTAGAAAATTCCTTGTGGTTGTTAACACGAATTTATCTCCAACACTGGCAGCAATATCGGGGCTCCAAGAGATGGCAGAAGGGATGTCCCTTACATATCAATGGATAATCAAAACTAGTTCTGAATATCTATTTACTGTTTTATTAATATCACTGAAATAATATTTAACAATTTTAACTGAAGGTGGCACTGTTTTACAGTTTTAATATATTAATAACTTCCAGGAGTATATTTTAGGGTTCTTTAATGTAAGCTGTATAGCAACAGAACCTGAATTAAAAAACAGCCATGCACAGATAAGAACAGAGAGGGTTTGTTCCCATTTAAGTGGAATTTGAAGCCACTCTAAAGAAGAAAGAAAGGGTAAACAGGGTAAATAATAACAATTCATCCTTTTAAATAACAATGCATCTTTGCCAGGTAATTCAAACTTCAACATCAGCCTCAGTGAATAAATGATTTTTCTTATCTTGTCTTAAGGAAGAACACTACAAAAGCTGTCATTTCTCAAGTAGAGTGTATAGAAGAGGCAAAGATAATTTCAAAATTAATAAATTGGGTTTACCCTTGTCCAGACTGATCTACGACTGTGAAAGGGAGGTAGCAAGTAAAGTTCTACTGAAAAATCAGAAGAGGTCATTCTGGCGCAACATGTGTAAAACAGGAAGAGGGAGGATGTGAAAACAAGATAGGAAAAGAGCTTATATATAGCTATCACAGGTGTCACTGCATACTAATTATTGGTTTTTTTTCTGAGAAATGTCTTCAATATTCTACCAAGGAATTATCCAATCAATATTGTATTGTTTCAGACATATTTGCCTGGGAAATATCTGGAGTACAACAGACCCTGTAAAATTAATGCCATATAACACTGCCTCCAAATCCATTTTTACGTTATTTTCTCTTATAGCTAAAAAACTACCAAGACCTTGAGATAGAAATTGTGTGCAATCTTATATTTACTGATTTATTTCTTTTTCTTAAATAGGAAACTAATCTTCTGAGTAATTTTCTGAATGACACTTGCTTTGGGAATGAATAAAGCAGTGCAGAAGGATAACTGCTGCAGATTAAAGATGAACTTGCTTTTATCAACCTGTGAATAAAGATCTAGTGTAGGATATTGTCCTCATTTGAGGCATACATTTAATGACAACCGAAAGACATCACAGCTGACAGAATATACTTCAACAACGATATGGCTCAGTGAAGCTTGTTGAACACAGATGTCTTGAACCATTTGCTCAAGTGGCCTTAGAAAATCTGCCCAGAAAGAAAGCAACCAATTTCATGCTTAATGAAAAAAGCATAAAGGACTGATTTCTGTTTCAATTCATCATTCTACATTAGACAATGCTGGAAATCAATAGGCAGGCTAGCTAACACTTCATTTCAGAAAAATGAGTTAGCTAGATCCATTTTTAAACTACGCTCTTTAATTTTCTATCTTTGAAGAAGAACAATGTCCATATTAGTGGTTATTATGCTAGCTACAAAGATCATTCTCTGGAAGCTTAATGGTAGAGAAAACAGTTACCCTTAATCACACTTTACTGTGGATAAACCAGGATTTGCCCCACACCTTTTCTCCAATCTCATATATCTTTTACCTTGTAATCTGGGGGTACTGACACACACACTTTGGCTCCAAGGATCCCTTGGAATTCTCCTGAGTGGGAATTCCTTAAATCCAAGGAAGGACACAGAGGAGTCAGCACTGAGACTGTATTGACTGCATGACTTTCATGCACATCTTGCAAAAGGGTGAGGAATGAACCACAGAAGCTTCCCACTGGTACTGATCACGGGCCAGTGCTGTCCAATAAAGGGAAGTGACAGTGGGAATTCAGGGGGGAAAAACTACATGTAGGGAAATCCTTTCTCAGGCTTTCTGATCTCTCCTCGTCCAAAAGAACAAGTAATTTGAGCAAAAGTTACAGGCAGGCAGAAATAGTTAAAGAAACCCCCAAAGCCTGTTGAAAGGTCTATGTGAAATGCTTGAGAAAGCACACTGACTGGTAAACACTGGTATGTTTGCCTAGGATTAAAAGTGCTTAAAGTAATTTGAAAAAAATGTAACCAAACACTGTCTGATGTTACTAACATATTATTCAACGTTTACATGAAACAGGGAAAGAAAATGAGATTTACAGGGCTATTTACTAAATTTATTTGTGAACAATAAATAATAAGACTTCCATATTATCAGCCATGTAATTAAAAAATGTAATTCCACAAATAGAAACTGTCTGATTTAAATCTGTTCTAACAATCTTGGTGGTGAAAATGGTTGTCTGCATATATATATATATATATATAAAATTAAGTATAAAGTTGAGTCTTATTTTCTCTATAATTTTGTCTTAACTGTCTTAGTGAACTAAATATTTTTCTGAGACAAAGCTGACAGAGAATTATTTTTTAGATTACTAGGGTCCCGACATATCTAATCCTATGGCTAACTTATGCTTAACTTTTAGTTCTTAAAAAAAAAATAAAATTCTTGGATAGTTCTACTTACACATTCTTCCCTGTTTTAAAGAAGAAATGCAACCTCTAACTAAGCAGGAGTTAGTATGACATAGAAAGCTGGATCAGCTTTTTGTAAAACCTCCGAGTTTTTCTATGTGTAACTACTTAAATTGTCAATGGAATACAGATATAAAATAGCATGAATGTCATGCATACTAAAGATTTATGATATAATATATCTTCATCAAGAATAGCACATAGAAAAATAATTTAGGGAACTGTTTTTAATCGTCTACGATATGAGGAAGGCAAGAGACTGCATCAAAAGCAACTATGAAAAAACAACAGAAGGGGCCTTACACAATGTTGACTGATGTAGCTCTGTTGATATTTCAAGATACTTCAGATATTGAAGTCTGTAGAGATGTAAAGTGATACCTTCCTGTTCAGCCCTGTATGTTTACTCAGTGATTAAGCAGAGTAAAAATAAAATAGATTTTAGTACTATTTCCAATTCACCAAAACTCATAAGTGAGAAGTAGAGAGAAAAAACAGATTTTAGTACAGTTTTCAGTTTGCCAGTACTATTATCAGTGCTAAAAACGTCTTTTTTGACTCAAGACTTTTAAACAAAGCTGTGAATTAACTTTCACTGGCAGAATCCCCAGTGCTACTACCGTCTTCCAGGAATGCCTGTACTTGCTTCTGTCAACCCCTTTTCAAGGCAATAGATGAGTGCAGATGTAATTAAAATCATCATTGAGAAATGTCCGGCTGCAGAGGCGACCATGAGACAACAGAGCTACACAATAAGTTGGCAATATCCCACAGTGTTAAGGAAGAGCTCATAACCAGTTCTTCTTCTTTGCTATTGGTCTGCATTTTACTTTAAGATTACTATCTGAAGTTTGAAAAGAATACACTCTGCTTCCTGAAAACAGATATTGATGCTGCCACTGTTACGGAGCAGTCCTCATGAACAGACCACCCAGTATGATATGTCTTAGGGGCTATTCTTGCTCTGCTTCTCTGGTTCACCTTGCTCTTGGAGCAGCTGAAGGAATGAGTGGCTTTAACTCTTTTTATGACAAGAGAAGATAATGCCCTGCTGTCACATGATCAGCTGCTAATACTGACAGGTAGGGGCGGGGGAGAAATGGCAGTAGGGAGAAAATGGGGGGGAAGGGGATGTGGAAGACATGAGGGGGCTACTGGGTGGGCAATGAAGGGTGTGACAATGAGGAGCAGTAAATCATAGAAACATAGAATGGTTTGAGTTGGAAGGGATCTTAAAGATCGTCTAGTTCCAACCCCCCTGCCATGGGCAGGGACACCTTCCACTAGACCAGGTTGCTCAAAGCCCCATCCAGCCTGGCTTTGAACTCTTCCACAGATGGGGCATCCACAGCCTCTCTGGGAAGGAGAGGTTGGGAATGGACAATTGTGGGGATAAGAATGGTGAGAAGAATGGGAAGAAGAAGGGTCTAGAAGAATGACGGGAAGAATATTGGGAAAGACTTAGGGGGAAGGCTGGGGGGAATAACAGGGGAAAGACTCGTGAGGAATAATGGTGGGAAAGACTGGGGAAGGAATAATGTGGGGAAAGAAAAGGTAAGCTCTGGGGAAATGGGGAAAGAATGATGGGGTGAACACTGAGGAAAATGGGGATGAAGAATGGTGGGGAGGAATGGTGGGGAGAACAGGTGGGAAAACAGTGGGGAGAATGGAAGAGAAAATGGTGGGGAGAATGGGGAAAGAAGAATGGGAGGAGGAATGGGGGGGAAGAATGGTCCTAGGACTATGGGGAGGAACGAGGGGATGAATGCTAAGGAGAATGGTAGGGAAGAATGAGAAGGAGAAGGGGGGAAGAAATGGGGGAGAAAGAGGGAAGGAGGAGGGAAGGAATGAGGGAAGAATGGGTGGAAGAATGGTGGTGAGAAACGGGGTAAGAATGGGAGAATGGGGAGAGAGTGGGGAGAATGGGGGTAAGAATGGGTGAGAAAGAGGGAAGGAGAGGGGAAGAAGGGAGGAAGAAAGGGATGAGGAAAGGGGGAAGAAGGAGCAAGAAGGTAGGAAGAAGAAAGAAAAGGGGTGGGAGTGAGGCAGGGCAAGGATGGAAGTGGGGAGGATGGGGGGAATATGGAGGGGAGGGTGGCAGAGGATGGGGGAAGACAGGGGAAGATTGTGGTAGAATGAGATAGGGCAAATTGAGGGGGGTGAATCAGGGGTCCTGTGCCTTTCCACTTCTTCCCTGCCTCTCCTTGCAGCAGATAATACCTTGTGCACAGTCACTGCTGTGCCCTGTGTGGGCAGTAACACGGCAAGGAGGTATGGTAAGGAAAGCCTTTCTTCCCTTTATTGCCAAGGGCAGTGGCATACGGCTGTGATGACCTGGCCTTTAATGACTCTGGTAGAAGAAGTAGCTCTCAGAAAGTTTCAACTTAGTTACGCACCTCGGAAATTTGCCACTCTCTGAAAGGAAATATAGAAATAAAAGTTGCCAAAGTATAGCACAGTTCTTAAAGCTTTTTAACATCCCACAAATTCCAGGTCTCCCATTACTGTTATAAAAGTATTTGATGAAACAACATTAATGAAAGTTCAATTAAAACATCAGAAAGCACAATAAACTTTTCATAGCTCAACAAAAATGCTCTCTCACCAATTCATTTCTCCTCCATCAGGAAGAGAAAAACAAAAGCGGACTAATCTGATTTACAGAGTGAAAAACAACACTGAATACACTTTTTGTCAGGCGGGCAGAGGGAAAGTCTCCAGCTGGTTCTCATCTATATGCCATGATTCTTCATTTAGTTTACACTATTAAACTAAAAAACTCAGCTTTAATCTTAACTATTACAGTATGCCTTAGAGTAGATTCTATCATGTAGCATCCTTGATACAGTTTCAGACTCTGGCAAAACATCATCCCTCAAACTGGTCGTGGCCATATGGGTAGTAAATGTATCCAACATTTTTTCATTGGCGCCTACATTATTACGTCTTGTCACCAATGGTTTCTCGGGTTTTCAAGTAAATTGTTGCATATACTGTGGTTTGGAGCTGCTGAGATGAAGCCCTACATTTATCTGTATACAGCCAAATCCTTTTTTGGAACTTTTTTCTTTCTAATGAACTAACATCTGTTGAAAAAAAAAAAGTCATGTTTCCAGAAAGCTGTACAAAAATGAGAGAAAACAAAACAACAGAACACTGCCAAGAAGCTATTGTTGCCAAGTTTTACATGATAAAAAGCAGCCTAGAAAATGATGGGTGAACAGAAGTGGGCATCATACCTGATCTGTCTTCGTTTTGTGAATCACACCTTCTACATAATTCTGGGATGGTCTTGAGAGAAGTTACAGAATACTGTAAAAAAAAAGAAAAAATGTGTATGAAGTAATTAAATTAAAAAGATAAAAAGTAAGACTTTCAAGAGGTCCTGATGTCATGGGCACAGCCTAAATATACCAACCCAAGGGTACTTCCGGCATTCTGATGGTCTTCTCAGGTTGCATGAGAAAAGCAGATGGCATCTGCTTTTGTGCCCTACCTTGAGTGATATCAAACAGACTTTCAAAGCTACAGCAAAGCATATCCCCACCTCAGATTTCTCCTTCCTGCAGATCACCATTATTCAAGTCACAAATACTTTTTATACATCCATCCTTTCCATGGGATGCAAGATAGAACAAGGGTGAGAATAGATTTAGGCTTCACAGTAAATGTCAAGGTTTCTCACTTTGTCCACTTGGGCATCTATTATGGTGATTATACTGCAAGACACTTCATGCTTGAAAATGAGAATTCAAGCTTTCACGAACCAGTATGTAAAAGCGATGCAGAATATTTGCACCGTAGAGATTTGTTTTCAGAGAGGGATGCATACACATCCTCAGATGTATATGTACAGTATACATCTGTGTGTATGTATATGTACATATACACATCAGATGACAGGCTTATTTCTCTAAACTAGGCTTTATTAAAGCAAACTTGCATTATTACTTTGATGTGACAGGATATGCCTGATATTAATCAGTATGTTATTCTCTGAATTCAGCATTATAAAGGAAAAAAACCAGGGATGACATATGTATCTTACTAACAGAAATCTTTTTCTTATAAACTTGTGGAATACCCTTGGTAAGACACATGATCCAGTGTTACAAAACTACACATTCTGACATACAGAACTTAAGTTACTTAATCCAAGCCTTCTTTAATCAAATGCTTAAACGTTACAGGAATCTTCACTTAAACAAATGAAAATCATTATGTTTGTGAAAGATCAATGGCTTTGCTCATATAAAAAAAAACCTATTAAAAACAGTATTTTGGAAACTAAAACAGAAAAAAGCATTTAGGATTAGCACAACTGAAAAAATTTAAAGAATATATAAACACCATATGTTTTCAAAGACAGATATTTTTAGCTGGTGTGCTATTGACCAATGAAGCAAAACAACGACACATAAAACCACATGAGCTTTCCACACAAAAAAAGAAGCGGTCATACATTGTCCTGTCTTTTGCTGACAATTCGTCATTCAAAGTTTGATGTGCTTCTGATGCACAGCTGGCAATCTGCTTCAAAATAATCTAAAGTCAACCTCATGTGAACAATTGCAGAAGTAATTTACTTCTCTGGTGCAAGTTTAAGACTGTTGGTCAATTGATCGTTACTTTATTAAGCCTCAAAAACCTCCCATGCCTTACTTTTTCCCTTGCTGTCCTAATTCAGGGATGTATTGAGAAACCTTGAATACAAAAAGTATCTCTCATAAGTATTCCCAGGATCAACATAGAACTTATTAATTAAACTGTGTAGCAGCACTTTACAGAACTACCCAGTGACTCCAATCCCCATTAAACAAGGAGTTGTCTATAAGGCTGTGACTACTCCAGGATGTGATGGCCTAAAGCGACAAAGGCCAGAAGAACAGAGTCAGGGATAGAGATGCTACTAAATACAAATTAATGCAAGTTAAACACACACATGCACAAACACCATGTGCTGTGCTTCACTCTAGTTATTGTTTAATAAAGATTGAGCAGTTAAGCTACACATCTTGCTATTTCAGCACAAAGTCTCAGAAGGCAATGTTGAACTGGTCTAGTAAGATTCTTAAGAGAATCCAAGGAACATGTCTCCAGGGAATATGGTAGCTTCATAAGACCAGCTGGCGCAGTTTAAGCTATTACACAGTTTGTAATTCAATTAGAATGAGGCCTTTTGTATTCCATTGCTACGTGTTTTGTCAGGCAACCTCAAAAACAGAAAGCCATATTTCTTTTTGTCTTTTTTCCTGTTCTTTCCTGGAAGAACAGATTTTCTTTCTGTTTCATCATTGCACTAAAATGTATTCAGTAACCACCTCCCACCACCAAAAATCTATTAGATGTTATAAATGTGATTATACATTTTAATCATATTGGTTTGATATCATTAATGGATTTCCTCCCATTCACCTCTGTCCTCAAAAAGACTTCTGTGCATTTACATTTCTGGCATCTGTATTTTGTGGTCAAGATGTGAAGAACTGGCTTTTGGTCCAGGAGGCAATTAAAATTACTCCTTAAAGTGGACCTTGCCCAACCATAAGCACAATCCATTGCCAGTTCTTCCCTCTAGAACTACTTTCTCTCATACTCTAGCTCCAGCTCTGATCAAGAGTAATGTTTGTTAGCTTTCCTTCAACCAAAAATTTCAAGGTTACTAGTGATATCACAGAGAGACAGCAAAAGAGGTTGAGATTGCAAACCTTCCCTGGAACAGAATTTTAGACTTAATGCTTATTCAATGGCATTTAAAATTAATTATTTCCCACTTTTCATTCAATAAGTTTAAGTTGTTTTATACACAAAACACTTCTCACATATATCACCATTAGAGTAACCAAGTCAACCTGAGTTGAGGGCCATGCCCAAAGGCCTAAGTGCCCATGTGACAGCTAAGCACATCAGGTTGCTTCATTAGTCAATGCTTACTGTGATCACTGGTATTTATCAAAGTGTGTTGTGGTTGATGGTGAAATTCAGTAACAAAACTAAGGGCTTCTTCCCAGGATAATGCATTGTCCTGGGTTCAGCTGAGATAGAGTTAATTTTTACAGGAACCTGGGAGGTGGGGGCATAGCCAGGGCAGCTGACCTGAACTGGCCAGGGAGCTATTCCATACCGTGTGACATCATGCTCAGTATATAAATGGGGAGCAGGCCGGGGGGTGGTCTCTGTTTTCGGTGGGGGAAGTGGCGGAGCGTCGGGTCCCAGGTGGTGAGCAGTTGCACTGTGCATCACTCTTTTTGTATACTTTTTCATTAGTGCCGTTGTTGTTGTTGTTATTTTCTTTGTGTTTGTCCCAGTAAACTGCCTTTATCTCAACCCTCGAGGGTCCAGTTTCTTTTTCTTTTCTCTCCTCTGTCTCCTCCCCATCCCACCAGAGGGGAGCGGAGGAGTGAGCGAGGGGCTGCGTGGTCCTTTGTTACCGGCTGGGTTCAAACCACGACAGTCCTTTTTGGCGCCCAACGTGGGGCACTAAGGGTTGAGATAACGACAGATCTGGCCAGAGCGTGTTGAAACAAATTTGTCAAACGCATTTCTTAGATAAATAGATGTTAGTCACAATGTTGTTTCATTTGTTTGCATGGTGGCGTTTTGTAAGCTCTTATATGCTCTATGTATTGCCTGTAGTTGCGTACCTCATCTCTGGGAGAGTGATTGGGATTATCATTTTGCTGTACTGGGCAATGTCGACTTGTGAAATGATTACATCACTGGTCATGAGGTTAAGCTGGCATCTGTATGAGGCAGTGATATCATTTCCATACTTTGGGCACCTTCTGTCGGATTTTATTGGTAATTACACCCCATCCATGGGGAAGTTAGGGAGGGATACTTCCCCCCGTCCGTTCGCCTCCCTTTTCTCCTTCCGACTAATTACAACAGCTTTCGAGAATTTTGAATATCCTTTGGATGTGCAAGCCAGTGTGCTGTTAGTGCTATGCCTCCTAAATATTTTTCAGGTCTTGTTTAGGGCTACAAAAAGGCTCTTTAAGAGGACCACCCAGAGATCTGCCCTAAAGCTGGATATTCTTGGGTGGCACGGCATGTGGGAGGATATGGGCAGGTATCTAGAGAACTTCTCACCTCCAGTGGCTTGGAAGTTCACTCCCAAACAACTACAGAACCCTCATGAAGTGGTAGAATATTTGAAAGAAAAATGCCATGACTATTCCAAAGACGTACAACTCGCTGCACTGTGCTGGGCCCTGGCCAGTATCTACCAAACACTGCTTGATATTATGCAGCGCCCTCAGGGGGAAAAGATGGAAAACAGGACAACATGCACTGTGGCTACCCAAACCCTGACAATAGCCACCGTGACTGCCCCTACCCCAACAACAAGCACCGTGGCTGCCCCTACCCCGACAACAGACACCGTGGCTGCCCCTACCACGGTGTCAGACACTTCAGCTAAACCAGAGAACCAGCCTGTGCCAGTATCAGTCGCCCCTGTACAGAAAAAGAAACACACAAAGAAATCAGTTCGCTTAGTGAGAGATGAAGATGAACCAGGGTCATTGCGAGAACAGGAGGAAGAGCCAGAACCTGAAATAATTACCCAATCCCTATCCATGAGTGAGTTGCATGACATGCGAAAAGATTTTAGCCACCACCCAGGTGAGCACATTGTTACCTGGCTGCTCCAATGCTGGGATAGTGGGGCTAGTAGTGTGGAATTAGAGGGTAAGGAAGCTAAGCAGTTGGGATCTATGTCTAGGGAAGGGGGCATCGACAAGGTGATTGGGAGGAAAATACAAGTCCTCAGCCTCTGGAGGTGACTTCTGTTAGGTGTAAAGGAAAGATACCCCTTCAGGGATGAAGTTACATGTCACCAAGGCAAGTGGACCACCATGGAGAGAGGTATCCAGTACCTGAGAGAATTAGCCATGCTGGAGGTGATTTATAATGATCCAGAAAATGCTCAGTCACCCACAGATCCAGATGAAGTCCAATGCACACAACCCATGTGGCGGAAGTTGCTACGAAGTGCACCACCAACCTATGCCAACTCATTGGCAGTAATGTCCTGGAGAGAAGGCTATGGACAAACAGTGGATGAATTGGTTGTCCAACTCCGGCAATACGAAGGAAGTCTCTCTTCCTCCCTACGGACCTGTGTCTCAGCTGTAGAGTTGTCCCGAGAGTTCCAGCAATTCAAAGTAGATCTGTCCTCCTCCTCACCTGTACAGGCCCGCATCGCAGTTATTGGGAGTAAGCGTTCCTCTGCCCAAGAGAGAGGAGAGAGAAAGTACACACGACGGGCTAACCTGTGGTTTTACCTGCGTGACCATGGAGAGGACATGAGGAAGTGAGATGGAAAACCTACCTCAGTTTTGGATGCACGGGTACAGGAGTTGCGAGAAAAAGCAACCAGAAAAGAGAATTCTTGGAAAACTGCTGCTCCAGTTTCCCGTGAGCAGTCCCCCAGATGCAGTAGATGGGCTGATCTCATTTCTGATCCCCTTGAAGGGACTTCTGATTCACATGTGCAGAAAGTGAGTAACGGATATTCTAACCAGGATTAGAGGGGCCCTGTCTCCAGCCAGGTGGAGGAGAGGGACAACCGAGTCTACCGGACAGTATGGATTCGATGGCCAGGCACATCAGACCCACAGGAATATAAGGCTCTAGTGGACACTGGTGCACAATGTACCCTAATGGCATCAAGTTATAAAGGGGCAGAACCCATCTGTATCTCTGGTGTCACAGGGGGATCCCAAGAGCTAATCATACTGGAAGCTGAAATGAGTCTAACCGGGAATGAGTGGCATAAACACCCCATTGCGACTGGCCCAGAGGCCCCGTGCATCCTTGGTATAGATTAGCTCAGGAGGGGGTATTTCAAGGACCCAGAAAGGTACCATTGGGCCTTTGGTATAGCTGCATTGGAGACGGAGAAGATTGAACAGCTGTCTACCCTGCCGGGTCTCTCCCAAGACCCTTCGGTTGTGGGGTTGCTGAAGGCTGAAGAACAACAGGTGCCAATTGCTACCACGACGGTGCACCGGCGACAATATCGCACCAACCGAGACTCCCTGATCCCAATCCATAAGCTGATTTGCCAATTGGAGAGCCAAGGAGTGATCAGCAAGACTCACTCACCCTTTAATAGTCCCATATGGCCCGTGCAGAAATCTAATGGGGAATGGAGACTAACAGTAGATTATCGTGGGCTGAATGAAGTCACGCCACCGCTGAGCGCTGCTTTGCCAGACATGTTAGAGCTTCAATATGAACTGCAGTCAAAGGCAGCTAAGTGGTATGCCACAATTGACATTGCTAATGCATTTTTCTCCATTCCTTTGGCAGTGGAGTGCAGGCCTCAGTTTGCTTTCACTTGGAGGGGCGTCCAGTACACCTGGAATCGACTGCCCCAGGGGTGGAAACACAGCCCCACCGTTTCTCATGGACTGATCCAGGCTGCACTAGAAAAAGGTGAAGCTCCAGAGCACCTGCAATATATTGATGACATCATTGTATGGGGCAACACGGCAGAAGAAGTTTTTGAGAAAGGGAAGAAAATAATTCAAATCCTTTTGAAGGCTGGTTTTGCCATAAAAGAAAGTAAGGTCAAGGGACCTGCGCAGGAGATCCAGTTCTTAGTAGTAAAATGGCAAGATGGGCGTCGTCAGATCCCTGTGGACGTCATCAACAAAATAGCAGCTATGTCCTCACCGACTCATAAAAAGGAAACACAGGCTTTCTTAGGTGTTATGGGTTTTTGGAGAATGCATATTCCAAATTACAGTCAAATTGTAAGTCCTCTCTACCAAGTTACTCGGAAGAAGAAGGATTTTAAATGGGGGCCTGAGCAACGACAAGCCTTTGAACAAATTAAGCGGGAGATTGTTCATGCAGTAGCTCTTGGGCCAGTCCGGACAGGACAAGATGTTAAAAATGTGCTCAACGCTGCAGCTGGGGAGAATGGCCCTACCTGGAGCCTTTGGCAGAAAGCACCTGGGGAGACCCGAGGCCGACCCCTGGGGTTTTGGAGTCGAGGATATCGAGGATCCGAGGCTTGCTATACTGCAACTGGAAAAGAGATATTGGTGGCATATGAAGGATTTTGAGCCGCCTCAGAAGTGGTTGGTACCGAAACACAGCTTTTCTTAGCACCCCGACTGCCAGTGCTGGGCTGGATGTTCAAAGGGAGGGTCTCCTCTACACATCAAGCGACTGACGCCACATGGAGTAAGTGGATTGCACTGATCACACAGCAGGCTCGCATAGGAAACCCCAGTCGCCCAGGAATGCTAGAAGTGATCATGGACTGGCCAGAAGGCAAAGATTTTGGAATGTCGCCAGAGGAGGAGGTGACACGGGCTGAAGAGGCCCCGCTGTATAATAAACTGCCAGAAAATGAGAGGCAATACGCCCTGTTCACTGATGGCTCCTGTCGCATTGTGGGAAAACATCGAAGGTGGAAGGCTGCTGTACAGAGTCCTACACAACTAGTCGCAGAAACTGCTGAAGGAGAAGGTGAATCGAGTCAGTTTGCAGAGGTGAAAGCCATCCAGCTAGCGTTAGACATTGCTGAAAGAGAAAAGTGGCCAGTGCTCTATCTCTATACTGACTCATGGATGGTGGCAAATGCCCTATGGGGGTGGCTACAGCAATGGAAGAAGGGCAACTGGCAGCGCAGAGGTAAACCCATCTGGGCTGCCGCATTGTGGCAAGATATCGCTGTTCGGATAGAGAAGCTAGTGGTAAAAGTACGTCACGTAGATGCTCATGTACCCAAGAGTCAGGCCACTGAAGAACATCAAAACAACCACCAGGCAGATCAAGCCGCCAAGATTGAAGTGTCTCAGGTGGACCTGGAGTGGCAACATAGGGGTGAGCAATTTATGGCTCAGTGGGCCTATGATACCTCAGGCCATCAGGGAAGAGATGCAACATATAGATGGGTTCGAGATCGAGGGGTGGACTTGACCACGGACACTATCGCACAGGTCATCCATGACTGTGAAACATGTGCTGCAATTAAGCAAGCCAAGCGGCAAAAACCCCTGTCGCATGGAGGGCGATGGCTGAAATATAAACAGTGGGAGGCCTGGCAGATTGACTATATCACACTCCCATGAACTGCCAAGGCAAGTGCCATGTGCTTACAATGGTGGAAACAACCACTGGATGGCTGGAAACATACCCTGTGTCCCATGCCACTGCCCAGAACACTATCCTGGGCCTTGAAGAGAAAATTTTATGGCAACACGGCACCCCAGAAAGAATCGAGTCGGACAACAGGACTCAATTCCAAAACAACCTCGTAGACACCTGGGCCAAAGAACATGGCATTGAGTGGGTATATCACATCCCTTATCACGCACCGGCCTCCGGAAAAATTGAACGATACAATGGACTGCTGAAAACTACATTGAGAGTGATGAGGGGTGGAACTTTCAAGCATTGGGATACACATTTAACAAAAGTCACCTGGTTAGTTAATACTAGAGGATCTGCCAATCGGGTTGGCCCCGCCCAACCAAGAGTTCCACATACTGTAGAAGGGGATAAAGTCCCTGTAGTGCGCATGAGGAGTATGTTAGGGAAGACAGTCTGGGTTAGTCCTCCCTTAAGCAGAGGCAAACCAAGGGGTTGTTTTTGCTCAGGGACCTGGGTACACCTGGTGGGTGATACAGAAGGATGGGGAGGTTCGATGTGTGCCTCAGGGAGATGTGATTTTGGGAGAGAATAGTCAGTGAATTGGGCTGTGTGATATTTAACTGCTAAATAACCTGCCAATGTATGTCATTGTATCTATAGTGTCTATATGCCATATCAAGGGTATTATTGTGAGAATTATCCAAATGACTACAGGATGGACTTTTGAAACTGAGCCAAGTACAGCAGCGATAGAACTTGAACTGGCACCCAGCAATTTCCTCAAGATCAACATCTTCGACCTGCAGACCAAGGGCATGAGTTGCACCAAATGTACTAGCCACAAGTTCCAGAGGCAGCATACAACAACCCAACATCTCACACCATCTCTCTCTTATCCTGAAGAACTGTTACAACAGATAGAGCCCCAAAATCGATGGACACATTAGAGGGATAGCCCATAGGCTAAAGGAATACTGTGTGTGTGTGTGTGAGGAGTCCATATACTTATATATAAGACAAGGAAAGTAGTAGTGGTTGATTGGAAAAAATGTAAGATCTGGGCATGATGTAGATGGTATAGAATAAGGGGTGGATAATGTCCTGGGTTCAGCTGGGATAGAGTTAATTTTTACAGGAACCTGGGAGGTGGGGGCATAGCAGGTGCAGCTGACCTGGACTAGCCAAGGAGCTATTCCATACCATGGGACATCATGCTTAGTATATAAATGGGGAGCGGGCCTGGGGGTGGTCTCTGTTTTCGGTGGGGGAAGTGGCGGAGCGTCGGGTCCCGGGTGGTGAGCAGTTGCACTGTGCATCACTCTTTTTGTATACTTTTTCATTAGTGCCGTTGTTGTTGTTATTTTCTTTGTGTTTGTCCCAGTAAACTGCCTTTATCTCAACCCTCGAGGTTCCAGGTTTTTCTTCTTTTCTCTCCTCCGTCTCCTCCCCATCCCACCGGAGGGGGGGCGGAGGAGTGAGCGAGCGGCTGCGTGGTCCTTTGTTACCAGCTGGGTTGAAACCACGACATGCATACAATGGCATTTTTGATTGCTGTTTGAGGTTTGGGTTCCTGTTCTGCATTTAAGGCATGCCTATGTCCAACCCGAAATAGTGAATTTCAGTAGACCCCTTAAGAACTTTGTAAGGTGCAAGAACAGTATCAATAGCAAACGAGACAAGAAGCATTAACAAGTAATCCATGCAAATGCAAAATATTCCCGATTTTCTTCAACAGGCACTATTAATTCAGGGGAAAATGGAACCTCCCTTATCATAGTAAACATTTGTTCATTATGTAAAACTGCACTACGGAATTTGAGTTAATGCAAATGTTAACCTTTTAAATTTCACATGGTTCTCAAATTTTAATGCAATGAATTTTAAACCCAGCACATGAGAAAAAAAACTTCAATCTCTACTAAGGCTCTTTTGTGCTGTGCTGCTTGTCTGCCACTTGCAGACTCACTTGTGTCTGAGAAGTATCAGGAAGAAGAAATACTGAATCATGAGCAGTGGCATAGAAATGTATACACAAAATAGTAAAAAAAAAAGTAAAATAAAAAGCAGAAGTTATTTTTTAACATTCTGTTGTGGAGAATGCCCTTAATATCTCCTGAAATTGAGTCAAAGGGCAAAGTTGAACACATAGTGTGACTCTAAGATCACATCATCAGAACCATGACAACCCCCCCCCCCCCCAAAACACTAAGGACCATGTCCTGCTCCAACTGCAGTCAGTATCAAAACTCAACAAATTCACCTCCACCGGACCAAGACACCAGTGACTGTGTCCTGCTCTTAAATGCACAGCTCCTTGTTTTCATTTAGATAAAGAAAAGACACCTTCCTTCATTATAGCTTATTTGTTTCCAGGTGTTATTACTACTATAAGCCATTTAACAGTGTCATTTCAGTTTATTTGCTATTGTGGAAAATAAACTGCTACATTAATATTCAAATCCCATTAAATTAATACCTTTATATTACATATGCTTAATCATTTATAACTGTGCAACTCCACCCTTTTTCTTAGACATTTATTTGGGAGTAGCAAGCTACATCAAGACCAAGTAAAGCAACAATACTTGGTTGCAAGAAGATTTTTCTCAATAGTAGTGTCAATTTAAGCAGCTCCAGAGTAAAAAAGTGGAGGAAAGAAATTAGGCTGGCACAGCGCATTTGAGAAATAATATCTTCCCCAAATAAAATTCTTACTTAATGGCTGTGATCAGCATTTTCGGAGTACTGGTTAGGTTATTTGTGCTATGTATTGTTTATAGCATCTTAAATAGACACTCCATATGTTATTCTGCCCTTTAACTTTAAAGGACAGCTATACAGACACTAACACTGTTAAAGGTACAAAATGTCTGTCTGAATCTAATACTTTCTATGAACACTTTATTGGCCATCTGCATTTTGTTTCATTCTGAAAAGGGAGAGAGGGAAAATAAAGAAGAAAATTATCAGTGAGTTCATCAGCTGGATGGGAAATAAATCAACCCACTGCAGTTAATGCCTGTGCCTGTGCCTGTGCAGCTATGTAGGACCCTGAAGTCCTGGTCACTGGGTAGGCAAATTCTGGCTGTGTGTCACCTGTATACCTGTGTGAACCTGAGGGGTAACCCAGCTCCTTCCATGGCCAAGGAAGAGTGTGACAGCAGGCTCGTGACAGCAGGACGTGCCCCATGTGAATTAAATGGGAGGCCAGAAGATCGGCCATACTCCTGACCATACATAGTTTACATCTGCCCTGCCAGGTGAGGATTGACATGAAGAAATTTTTCAAGCTGTTCAAAATAACTGACAATTCAGCTGCTTAATTATTTTTTAATTCACTTACTGCACTCACATTTCACAAACTTTCAAATTAAGCCCAGTCCTGCACTGGCACCACTGAACCAGGCTTTTATTCATATAGAGCTATTTGAATGATCAGAGCCATAATCTATACACTCAATCCCAAACAGTTTACAAATAACTAGCACCAGGAGCTCTGGTTAGGACTAGGTGATTTGGTATTATTTCTGTAAACCAAGAAACACAATAGTTTTAATTTGCACAGTTTGCCAGCACAGTAGAAATCCCATATTTTAATTAAAGGATTAGGAAACCTTCAGGTAATCATAACAATAGCATACAACTTACAAGCAGGAATAAATTTATTGGCAAAATCAAGAGTACTAATGAGAAAAAGGGGAAAGTTTACAACATACTTTTAACAGTGACCTATCATTTAATGCAACTTAAAGGTTTTGGGTTTTTTTCTTTCCTTTCTGTTAGTAGATATAATGAAGAAATAAATGAAAATATTCAGTTTGGTTGCTTAACATCATTGCAGAGAGAATATTATTTTTGTTTAATGTAAACAAAGAGTCCCAGAAACCTGTTCTGCTCTCTAAATTACACTCAAATATACTATACCAGATGCATCTAGAATAGTACCATCTTAGTTTGCAAAATAAGCACTGTATTTGCATTCCAGGGCCCTGAGGGAGTTGGTAGTTGTAGTTGCTAAGCCACTCTCAATCATATTTGAAAAGACATGGCAGTCAGATCAAATCTCCAGTGACTGGAGATATGTGAATATCACATCCATTTTTAACAAGGGTAAAAAGGAGGGCCCTGGAACTACCAACCAGTCAGCCTCACCTCACTGCCCAGTAAGACTGTGGAACAGATCCTCCTGGAAGTTATGTTGAAACATATGGATGACAGAGAGGTGATCAGAGACAGCCAACATGGCTTCACAAAGGGCAAATCGTGCCTGCCTGACTAATCTAGTGGCCTTCTACAATGGAGTGACAAGAGCTATGGATGTCATCTACCTCAACTTCTGTAAGGCCTTTGGCACAGTCCTACACAACATCCTTGCCTCTGATTTGGAAAGATATGGGTTTGACGAATGGATGGTTATATAGATCAGGAATTGGCCACGTCCAACAAGTTATAGTCAACAGCTCAATCTCCAAGTGGAAATCAGTAACTAGTGGCATCCCTCAAGGGTGCATACTGGAACCAATACTATTTAATATCTTCATCAATGACATAGTGAGATGGAGTGCATCCTCAGAAAGTTTTCACATGATACCAGGCTGGGTGGTGCAGTTGATTTGCTTGAGGGAAGGAATGCCATCCAGAGGGACCTTACTTAACAGGTCTGAGGAGTGGGCGCATGCAAACCTTATGAAGTTCAACAAGGCCAAGGTGATGCAACTAGGTCAGGGCAACGACCATTATCAGTACAGACTGGGGGACTGAGAGCAGCCCTGCAGAGAAGGACTTGGGGATACTGGTGAATGAAAAATTGGACATAACTCGCAACGTACACTTGCAGCCCAGAAAGCCAACTGTATGCTGGGCTTCGCAAAAAGAAGTGTAGCCAGCAGGCTGAGGGAGGTGATTCTCCCCCTGGTCTCCACTCTCGGGAGACCCCACTTGGAGTACTGCATCCAGCTCTGAGGTGCCCAGTACAAGAAAGACATGGACCTGTTGAGTGGGTCCAGAGCAGGGTCATGAAAATGGTCAGAGGGCTGGAACACCTCTGCTATGAAGAAATGCTGAGAGAGTTGGCTTTGTTCACCCAGGAGAAGAGAAGGCTGCAGGGAGACCTTCTCATGACCTTTCAATATATGAAGGGGGCTTATAAGAAAAATAGTGAACAACTGTTTACCAGGGCCTGTAGTGACAGGACAAGGGGCAACTGAAAGAGGGTCAATATAGATTGATGATAAGGAAGAAGTTTTTTACAATGAGGGTGGTAAGACACTGGAACAGTTTGCCCAGAGAAATGGTGGATGGCCATCATTGATGACTGTATTGGGTTTATGTGGCAAACCAGCAGTGGGGGGCTGCAGAGGTGGCTTCTGTGAGAAGACACCAGGGGCTGCCCCCATGTGGGACAGAGACAGTTCCAGTTGGCTCCAAGATGGACCTGCAGCTGGCTAAATCTGAGCACATCAACGATGCTGGCATCACCTCTGAGATAACATATTTAAGAAAGGGTAAAAAACACTGCACAACAGCAGCTGGAAGAGAGGGGTGAAAAAAATGTGAGAGAAACAGCTTTGTAGACACCAAGGTCAGTGAAGAAGGAGGGGGAGGAGGTGCTCCAGGCGTTGGAGTAGATTCCCCTGCAGCCCGTGGAGAAGACCATGATAGAGCAGATATCCACCCTGCAGCCCATGGAGGACCTCATGCCGGAGCAGGTGGATGTGCCCTGAAGGAATCTGCAGCCTGTGGAGAGCCCACGCCGGAGCAGGCTCCTGGCAGGAACTGTGGCCTGTGGAGAGGAGCCCATGCAGGAGCAGGTTTTCTGGCAGGACCTGTGACCCCATGGGGGACCCATGCTGGAGCAGTTCATGGAGGACTGTCTCCCATGGGAGGGACCCCATGCTGGAGCAGGCGAAAAGCGTGAGGAGTAAGGAGCGGCAGAGACAACATGTGATGGACTGAATGCAACCACCATTCCCCCTGCCCTCCTGTGCTTATCGGGACAGAGACATAGAGAAGTCAGGAGTGAAGTTGAGCCTGGGAAGAAGGGAGGGGTGGTGGGCAGGTGTTTTTAGATTTTTTTTCCTGTGTCTCATTATCCTATGCTGTTTGATTGGCAATAAATTTAATTAATATCCACAAGTCAAGTTTTTTTGCCTGTGATAGTAATTGTGGAGTGATCTCTCTGTCCTTATCTTGACCCACAAGGTTTTGTCATATTTTTCTTCCCATCTTGTTGATGGAGGGGGAGTCATAGAGCATTTTGGTGGGCACTTGGTGGCCAGCCAAGGTCCACTCACCACAATGGGGCTTTAAGCAACTAAGGGGGGTTGGAACTAGATGACCTTTGAAGGTCCTTTCCAACCAAAGCCATTCTATGCGTCTATGGTAATGGAGAAATACACAGTTTCATTTTCTTATGTATAAATGCAACGTAAACAAAAAAAAAAAAAAAGAAAGAAAGAAACCAAACCCACTTGCATATCTATTTGCCTTTTAAAACAAATTCCTGTCTATTTTTTACGTCTATTACATTTTGGTCATTTTGGCTGAAATGGTCTACAAGGGTCCGGACTATACACAGTGGCTTTCTAACTCAGGTACATTTGTAAGTACATCATTTTAACAGCCTTCTTGCTGCCATTATTTTTAGTCAGTACTTTTCTGCACTGGATTAGAACCAGAGGGCTAACAGGAACAATATAAATTGCTAACGCTGATGCTGTGCAGCTGCTCTTTCAATGGCAGGCTAATGATAAAATGTGAAGGTCAGGTATCTCTAAATTGTATATGGGGAGATATGAGTAGAGCACTAGAATAACCATGAATTCTCTTGTTAATCTGGATTCTGGCAACAAATCCTTTGTTCTCTTACCTGCTAAAGCAGGGAGTAAAAATGCTACTGCTATAATTTGTGCAGGTTTTTTATCCAAGGTTCCGTACCCAATGAAAGAACAGCCTATTAAAACAGGCAGCCTGAGCTGTTCAGCGGAAGAGTAACCTAATCCACCAGTATGCAGCAACAGCCACAATGGGAGAGACATGGAGAGGTTACATCTATTATGTTTTACAGTTTTACAAAACTGTGTATAGAAACAGATACCAGGACATGATCTAGTATATAACAGTAATAAAAAGAAAGTTGCCCAGAATAAGGTATTTGCTCAAGATTGGCTCATTCTTTTGTAATATCCTGGGCATTTGCCATATTCCTCTTTAATAAAAATTCAACATTACAGTAGGTAAAAAAAAAAAAAACTCTCCAAAAGGAATCTGTCTGTGAATAAAGCATCTGGAATGTTTTAAAATGAATCAAGAGTCCTGAATGCTAAAGGGAAAACTAGGCCCTTTGTTAAAAAAAAGACATAAAACCATAAAATTATGAAAAAACATGGAAGAAGATGGTGGCACAATTTCTTTGACCTGTAAATTGAATTAATAAACTTTCTTATAGCAGATTTAATTTAT
The DNA here is from genome assembly GCF_929443795.1 of Astur gentilis. Lineage (NCBI taxonomy): Eukaryota > Metazoa > Chordata > Aves > Accipitriformes > Accipitridae > Astur > Astur gentilis. Next base: position 21,694,622 of record NC_064919.1, on the reverse strand, counting down.
GTATTCAAGTCCATTGTTAATCAGGCATTCACCATATTAGCAAACCTCTTACACAAAACCCAGAAACACTAGCAGTAGAAGTATTATTATGAGTAATAGAATATATTGTATCAGTGCTTCCTATAAGAACCACTAACAATGTAGATGAACAGTACTTTTGCTTTCAATTACAGCTGCAGTTGGTTTAGTTGTGACACTAAGGATCAGTGCTGTCTATGAACCCCTGGAAGTCCTTCTGCTTCTTTCTGTACTCTACCATGTCACAGGTAGCTACATCACACCTATTGATAAAATCTTGCTGTATTTGGAGATGGCTACTGGTGGAAAGAGCAGAGTAACAACTTACATGAAAAAAGGAGCAATTGAGACATGAGAGAGGAGGGAGGTTTTTTACAACTGAAATACATTCAATTTAAAAAAAGGTAAACTTATTATTGTGTTTTTTAAGGCTAACATTAGAGTTCATATAACTCATTCAAGACGAGAGTAGATAAAGAACGAGAAATAAACCACATTTATTAATTTGATTTGCAAGTCATTTTTACTACCTGAAGGAATCAAGTTTTCCTTCCAAGCTTATCAGAGATTTCCCTTACAAAACCACCTTATTTTACTCTAGATTCAACCTATTTAAACGTTCCTATATATGAGGTAAAAGGGAGTGTGGCTTCTAAAAATAGCGTTGCTTGTTATATCAGGATTGAGATATCCAAGATTGTCTCAACTTGAACAAATAAAATAAGATTTGTACTTACCGATATATCATCACTAAAATCTATTTCATCCAAATCAAGGTATTCAGGGGCTTCCATTATTCTTCTATGGACATTTTGGGTGAGTCAGCACAGTAGTAAAGACCTAATTAAGAAAAGAGAAATGGATTGTCTACTAAAGAGTCAAAACCACACAGAAATGGTTTAATATAGTTGCTAGATTACTGAAAACATTTAACTTGTATAGTAGGCTTTCATAACTTAATCCTAAAAGCTAAATATGATTTGCTATCTCTACTCTGCATATCATGAAGAAGCCATTTCAATATTTAGGGAGAATAGCTAAGTGGTACTTGAACTGGAAGTCAAAAATACTTGATTCAGTCACTCAATCCTTCCAGAAGTTCAATATAGGTGTAAAGACCTAAGCTGTTGAGCACCCTCATGACCCTGCAACCATAGCTGTGTTAATGATGTAACTTCTGTTAAGGATGCTATTACTTTACTGGCCTGAACACAGCAACTTCTGTTACTATAGTTTTCCTCTGCTCAAGAAGGCAGAAAAGAACTGAGAATCATGCTGTGCACAGAAACAAAATCCTATCACACCTTATCTCAATTTACAAGCAGACTAACAAACAATATAGTCAGTGCTTTACAGATGGATGTTTTATCTCTCCTCAGCCTGCAAGTGCACTTCCCCCAAAGCAGTAACCAAGGCAAAACCAGAATTACATCAGTGTGCACTGATTATCAGGGGCCTTAACCACTTTCTCACAGTAAGGGAAAAAGAAGAGAAAATTCTCTTGCAAGCAAGAAATTTGGCTGGAAAAGTCAATATGTAATTCTGAGTAAATTGGTGCTTAAACAATCAGAAGACCAAAGACAATAAAACTCTCATTACTTTCTTAATCCTGACTAGCATAAAGGTTTGCATTATCACTACAGACAAGCATAACAGGAGTAAAAGTGGAAAGAAAGCTGTTTTAAAGGAAGCTGAAAAAGAAAAGCATAATGCATTTTTAAATAATGTGAAGCACTACTTAAGTCTTAAGTATTATTATGGAAGCAAATTAAATCTTTCTAGCACTTGTACATAACAAAAGGAAATGCTTAAAGGAAAAAAATAATACAAGCCCAGTTTATTCATATGACAACTGCCAAGAAATATGTTTATGAATAATGAATTTAGCTGTGTAGGTCTAAATAAAATCACTGTGTGAAACATTCATATGCAGTTAAGAGTGTCTTAGGACAAGGGGTTTGAAGAAAATGCTTTTCTGCAGGTGTTATACTTATTGGCAAACAAAACCTCAGTCATTAATCTCCTTCATAACACCCCACCCAAGCACAAAGCTGATCCTAAGACATCTGTCACGGTTTAACCCCAGCTGGCAACTAAGCACCACACACCCTCTTCAGGGGTATACCTGCTGCAGCATGGACTTATCCACAGCCACAGATGCTTCGAGGTGTACCTTCTCCAGTGTGGACTTATCCCTGGGCCACAATCCCTTCCAAGGTATACCTGCTGCAGCACAGACATAACCATGGCCATGGTACCTGCTGCAGCACAGACATAACCATGGCCATGGATGCTTTGGAGTGTTCTACTCCCACATGGACTCATCCACTCATCACAGTCCCTTCAACTCGAGTTCACACTGGAGTTCCAGCCTGTCTAGTACAGCAGCACAGCAGGCAGAGAAAGCAAAAAGCAGCCACTAATGGCCACGAGACTCCAATATACAGTAACAGAAGCAAGCCCCATGGCAAGTACAGGACCCTGCCAATTAATAGCTAAGCAGCAATAACAGCTATAATTTTGATCTAGCACATTCCAGTCAAACCTGGTTCAAGTGGTCTTGACCACTTCAAGCCCTATGTTGGGTGCCAAAAAGGAGTGTCATGATTTAACCCCAGCCAGCAACTAAGCACCATGTAGCTGGTTGCCCACTCCCCCTGTGGTGGGATGGGGGAGAGAATTGGAAGGGTAAAAGAGAGAAAACTCGTGGGTTGAGATACAGGCAGTTCAACAGGTAAAACAAAAGCCACACACAAGCAAAGCAAACCAAGGAATTCATTCACCACTTCCCATGGGCAGGCTCCATGGTTCAGCCACCTCCAGGGAAGCAGGGCTCCATCACACATAGCAGTTAGGTGGAAAGACAAACACCATCACTCTGAATGTCCCTCCCATTCTTCTTCCCCCAGCTTTACTTGCTGAGCATGACGTCATATGGTACAGGATATCACTTTGGTCATTTGGGGTCAGCTGTCCCAGCTGTGTCCCCCCCAATTTCTTGTGCCCCCCCAGCCTGCTGGCTGGTGGGGTGGGGTGAGAAGCAGAAAAGGCCTGGACTCTGTGTGAGCACTGCTCAGCAGTCACGACAACAGCCCTGTGCTATCAACACTGTTCTTGGCACAAACCCAAAACGTAGCCCCATACTAGCTACTATGAAGAAAATTAAGTTTATTCCAGATGAAACCAGCACAACATGTGTTCTTGAAAAGTTATTAGAAGAAGAACCAAAAGGCAAATCTACAGTTTTAAGCTGAAAGAGCTGGAAAAGCGCATTTTTATTTCTCACCAAATTACTGAAGGTAAAGGACTATTCAGCATAATTTTCTCTTTAAATGGGTATGAATAAACCTCTCCAAACTTTTGTTGTTGTTGTTGTTGTTGTTTAATGTATTACGATATTTCTCTTGCAACATGAGAAGGAAGGAACTCCTGGGGACGAGAAACTGGGGAGGAAGGCAGCATGTAAGAACAACTTCAGCTACCTATTATTGGCTCTCACTGTTAGACTTGAGTGAAGCAGCGGGAAAGGAGATGGCTACAAAAAGGTAAAAACAGTATAAGGCCCTCAGTCCAACCTGATATGAGGAAACAGAAGTGGGTATAATGTGACACTAATCAGAAGCTTTTCATTTTGCACAATTCCCAAATGCTAAGTTTATTCTTAGAGGGAACCACTAAAATCAGATGAAATCCTTGCAATGAAAGGCATTAGCTGTTGTGAAAAAACATGACACATTCAAGCCTTCAGATTCTTTTCCACATTAGAGATTTTGCTTTCCTAACAGAAATATAGAATTTCAGTATATTTTTTTAAGGGTTATGCTTGAATGTGTTGCATTTAGGTGACACGACAGCCTACTTGTGGCAAAGTGCACCGTCATTGTATTGGGTTTGTGTGGCAAGGTTTCGGTAGCAGGGGGGTTATGGGCCTGGCTTCTGTGAGAAGATGCCAGAATCTGTCCCCATGTCTTATAGATACAATGCCAGCCTGCTCCAAGACAGACCCGCCGCTGGCCAAGGCCAAGCCCATCAGTGACAGTGGTAGCACCTCTGGGATAACAGATTTAAGAAGGGGGGAAAAAACCCAAACTGCTCAATTGCAGCTGGAGAGAGGAGTGAGAATATGTGAGAGCAACAACTCTACAGACACCCAGGTTAGTGAAGAAGGAGAGGGAGGAGGTGCTCCAGGCGCCAGAGCAGACATTCCCCTGCAGCCCATGGAGGTCCATGGTGGAGAAGATATCCACCTGCAGCCCATGGAGGACCATACGCCAGATCAGGTGGATGCCCATAGGAAGCCCGTGCTGGAACAGGCTTCCGGCAGGACCTGTGGACCCACGGAGACAGAAGCCCACACTTGGAGCAGGTTTTCTGGCAGGACTTATGAACCCGCGGGGGACCGACTCTGGAGCAGTCTGTGCCTGAAGGACTACACCCCATGGAAGGGACCCATGCTGGAGCATCTCATGAAGGACTGCAGCCCATGGGAGGGACCCACACTGGTGCAGGGGAAGAGTGTGAGGAGGAAGGAGCAGCAGAGACAATATGTGATGGACTGACCACAACCCCCATTCCTCGTCCCCCTGCGCCACTCAGGGAGGAGGATGTAGAGGAGTTGGGAACAAAAGAGTGAAGTTGGACCTGGGAAGGGAGGGGCTGAGGGAAGGTGTATGTTGGGTGGGTTTTTTTTTTGTTTCTCACTATCCTACTCTATTTTTAATTAGCAGTAAATTAAATTAGTTTTCTTGAGTCTGTTTTGCCTGTGATGGTAATTGGTGAGCAAGCTCCCTGTCTTGATCTCAACCCATGAACTTATTAATCTTATTTTGCCCCCTTGTCCTGTTCAGGAGGAGGAATGAGAAAGCATCTGGGTGGGCATCTGACAGCCAGCCAACACCAACCCATCACAGTGTCCCTCCACAGAGGTAAAGACAAGCTGTCAGTTTATCACTGTGACTGTTGATACCAGCGCAAACCAAATTATTAAGTCAGTTTTAGAAGCAAGATAAATGCCAACTGTACATGTACTGTCCTACACAAATTACAGGACTGTAGAATCTACCCAGTGTCATTCCTTAAAATGATACATATATGAAGTAAGAATGAGGATGAAAATACAAAAGTTTAAAGGTTAGACATATATGGACCGTATCACATACAAATAGCCTAAAAACAACCCAAAACTTCACTGAGTTTCACTTTTTCTCTGGAATTCAATGGATTAAAAAGAACCCCACACAGTATGTTTAAAAATCAATGGAAGAGATAAATAAACCTACTCTAAACATGCCATATAAAAAGCCAGAATCAAGAAGTGACCTAAAGTGTGGTTTTTTGCAATTAAAACTGATTTATTCGGGTAAAAAAACTCCACAGCTTTAACAAAATAATACTATTCCTGGTTACCACATATCTCAAAATTTTAGAACAAAAAGATCTCAACCTTCTGAACTTACTTCTTAATTCTATATTGCAAGAAGCCATTGAGGCAAAAAAATGCTGCATCCATCCATGGCTGATGAAAGAACTGCATTTCACCTAGAGATGTACAAAACTCATCATGCCAGTCCACAGTCTTGCAACATTACTGCCCCAAAATGTTATCTTCTGTCTTGTCAAAACATAAAGACTATGAAACACACAAAGTCTGAAGAGAAAGTTGGTAACCAAAACAAACAAATTTTCTCTATGGAAAACTTATCTTTCTGAAGACAGTGTTCAGTTATATATAAAGAAAGGGCAAGAGACTCATGCATTCTGTTTGCTATAAGATTTTAATTTTTTTTTCTCGATGAGGTAAAACTGGACAGCAACTCAGGACAAATCCTATGACCAAATAAGATTTCCCATGGCTATACTTGGAGTCTTGTTCAAGAGGTGCACTTTTTTTGATACAATTTAACTTAGTAGAACTACACCATGTATAATGCGAACCATATGGTAAGGATAGTACTCAGAGTTGTGACTATTTCGAGACCTTTGAAATGGCTGAATCCAGCATATCAGCAGAAGTATAAACAATCTGAATGGCATTCACGGGCAGATCATAAGCACAACTGGTCAAATACAAGGTAAAAATAATTGCAACCAAAATTGTAATTGCCAGCAATGGATGACACAAGATGAATAATGTATTTCCAGCATCAATACCAAAGCAATACAGATGACTGTCTCTAGCCTGTCAGCAGAAATGTCTGACATTTAACTGATCAGTTTTCCTAACCGTATTTCAGAAGCTAGTCATTAAATATCCCACAAAATTTTAACCCAAAAATGGGCATTTCTTGTCTGGCAATTTGGCTTGCAGAGAGACACACACACATACATACATTTTATACAGATAAAAGGAATCCTGTTTGCTCTCAGAATTCACAGCTAAAAGAAGTAAACTGCATAAACATGACCCATATATATTGAAGAAAAAGTGGGTTTTAAAGTTTCATGAAGCAGTTCCCCCAGGAGAAATCATCTGGCTAAAAATTACCACACAGAAAAGTGGTAATAGTAGTATCAGTATAATAACATACTGCATATGTTGCATTGCAACAGATACTAAGTAGTGATTAGGTTGTAAAATAAAGCACACACACCCCCCTCAAAACTTCTCCTCTTCAATCAGCAGCAATAATCCTTACTGTTTTTCCAAAACACAGACTTCCTCTGCTGTTGTCCTTCTCAGATAAAACTAGTTGTCTGAACTCGAATCCTGTTACGGTCAAAATTAAGTGAATGAAGAAAAAAAGGGGCAAAGAAAGCAATTCCCAGTACAATAATAATAATTTAAAAAGCAATGAAGTATTAGATACAGGGAACAAATCCCTCAATTTCTGCATACACTAAAACTCCACTCTAGACTGATGGCATGCATTACCTACAGGTGAAATGCTTACATTATTCACAAATTTCTTTTTTAAGGTAGATCAAGCCTTGGATTTGTCTTGCCACAGTCTTAAAAAACACTTACACCAGCAATGATCCCTAGGAGCTGGTGTGTCTTTTGAGGATGAAGAAGACTCAATGTGGAATGGCAGGAATGCTTTAAAAGCCAGTCCTGACACTGACTTTGTATTGTGAAGACAATGGCCATTGCCTTATCCTTACTAATGCACATCAGGCAAGAACAAGTCCACACAGGTAAGCATTTGCTGTCTGTTAATTAACTGAGTGAATGAAGAGACTGGTGTGGCAGGCAGAAAGTAAGCAAGCATCAGGTTCAGTTTCTTGTTATGTTTGCCCAGTGCAAAACCATGGAATAAAAAACAGCATAGCAGATTTGTAGTGACCCCTTTGCAACAAGGCTTTAGCAGATTCGGTAGCTTCGAAAGGAGTGTGATCCAGTACCTCAGTCATAAACAGTCTCAGTGCTGCATGTGAAAGACTAAATCCAAGAGGGAGCACAGGGGAAATGTCCTTTATTGAGCCAAACCAAAACAACTAATTGAGAATGCATAATTTTGATTATTTATGGATACATAAATAACAAGAACAAATAACAATAAAAAGATCTGCTGTCAATTAAATGTCTACTTCAGTTGTAACTCTTAAGAAATCCTGCTAAATGCCACATGGGATTTTATTTTCCACATCTCAAAACAACTAAACCAAAATATTTGGGGATTTACTTAAACTTTCAATCAAATATAAAGTAAATCAGATGTAAATACTTCTATAGTGGTTGGCAAAATGCTGTTTCCTTAAGCACAGTTAATATTAAAGATTTAGGCTTTAAATGTCAGAATGCCATGTTGGTTGCTTTTTTAATTAGGGGATAAGGTTACATTTTACAATTATAGGTCTAAGATAACAAAATAACATATTGCCCTTTCCTAGGCATCAGAGGCTATAGTAGCTCAAGATGAACAAGATTCATGGACAGAAAGGGAAGACTTTAAATCTTTAATTTAAGCACACAGTATGTGTTTCAAGTAATGCTTGAAATCTGGTGAGCATCTGAATTTCATTCCCTAACATTAAGAAATACCAAGAGCATAAACCCAAGTTTTTTCACTTTCAAACAAATAGAACAGTGTAATGTTACATTATGTTAAATGTATTTAGCAGGCAGTGGAAAGCCCAGCACCCAATTAAAATCTACAGTTCAGGAAAGCACACCATCTGTCAGCAGTAGGAAATATCTAGAACTTTGAATTCAGTTCCTCCATCCTCATATTCAACACTAAGAGTGAAGTTCTACCAAAAATTAATTTGGCCTTGTAACACTATCTACTATGCATATAAGGAAAGCACTACAGTATGTTCAGGGCACTGCCAGCATTAGGGGATATGAGAGCTGGACTATTGAATGGCAAGAAAGCTTGGCCACTGGGTTCTAGCAAAGCTAGTCTGGGCTAACACCACTGCTTCTCCAGCTGTCACACCTCTTACTACTTCTTATGCTCCCCGGTGCCTAGCTCTGTTCTGTCTCATATTAAAGACTACATGTTCTTTGAGATGGGTATTGTGTAGTCTCTCTACATTTGTCTGGCTTTTCGCATAGCTTGTGTCCTTGTCTACTAACAGAGCTCTGTGGTACAAGAGTAATCCAATTAAATAATAAACATGATGCAAATACACTGCAGTGGACTCTGGAAGAGGTCATATTTGAAGCTTTGTGGGGGATCCCCAGAACTGAAAAACTTTATCCACCAAATACAGATGGCACCTCCGCAGGTGATAAATGCAGAACACAAGGAGAAAGCATCAAAGACATAGAAAGCTTGCAGTTTCACTAGAATAGAATAGAATACAATAGAATAGAATAGAATAGAATATTTCAGTTGGAAGGGACCTACAATGATCATCTAGTCATAAGCAATACTTTAAATTTAATTCTATACATACATGCACTCTTAGAATACCCAAGCTTCTCATTCATATTTACACTCTCCTTACCTTCAAGGGGGGAATTACTTGGATATAATCAATAAATATTCAAGCACATGACTTTGGGAATGCAAAGAGTGATACTGCAGCTCAAACAGAGGTTCATTTGCTTTTCAAGCATACCACTTTATCTTCATGCATTCAAATAAAATAACAACCTGACACATGGTTAGACTATGTTGACACTTAAAAGTGTCATGCTTATAAGGGTTTGTGATATTATAATGCAGTCTGAAATGCATTGTGCAAACAATTTTTATTACCTTCTAGGGCTCCCAAAGTGTGTTTTTTTAATTACATGAAATAACATTTTTTCTATTACTTGTCATGCTCAGTGTCTGGACTGTGTATTACTGACTGAGCACCTCTCATACTACTTTGTTTTATTTACTTTTCTTCATTCTATTTAAGCCAAGAAAAATATATCGTGCAAGGGAAATTATCTGTCCAGTCAAATTTAAAATATAAAAATATAAAGGGAAGGCTCAATAGGAGCAGGGGGAGATTTTAAAAAGTAAAGATGAATTTTAAATAACAATTTATTGTAAAAAAAAGAAAAGTTACCAGTGAGGCTGAAAAATTATGTGATTTCTTTCAATGAAGGAATGAATTCTGAGACCAGGATTACCTTATCCCTTATCACATTTATTCAGAAGTTTTCCCGAGTTTAAAAGTTCATAGCAGCAATTTTTAATAGTATGATACTTCTAAAGCAAGTCAAAATAAAAGCACTGCTTTTAATCACCACGCAAGTACCATCAGTGCACAAGCTACACTGACAGGACAGGAAGAAGGAATGCAGCAAAGCACAACAATTTTCCAAGACCAAAAGATGCTATTTTTAAAATTTAATTTCAGAAAAACTCTGCATTCCAGACGTGCAGAAACAATCTACCAGCAGCCCTGAAGAGGCACAAATACTGAGCCCAGTTCTGCTCCTAATGAAGTCAATGCACTTTCAGTGCTGGTTTTAGATAAGAACAAATGTATTTGTTTCTGGCCAAACAGAATTGAACTCCTACTCATCTACCTAGACCTCAAGATCACATATTCATCCATACTGCTTGTATATAAAGCAAACCTATGGAATCTTAAGGGAAATGAGCTGGCAAAGTGCACTCACAGCCCAGAAAGCCAACCGTATCCTGGACTGCATCAAAAGAAGGGTGGCCAGCAGGTCAAGGGGGACGATTCTGCCCGTCTACTCTGCTCTGGCAAGACCCCACCTGGAGTACTGCATCCAGCTGTGGGGTCCCCAGTACAAAAAAAGACATGGACCTGTTGGAGCCAGTCCAGAGGAGAGCCACAAAAATGATCAGAGGGATAGAACACATCTGCTATGAGGAAAGGCTGAGAGAGTTGGGGTTGTTCAGCCCGGAAAAGAGAAGGCTCCAGGGACTTTACTGTGGCCTTTCAGTACTCAAAGGGGGCTTATAAGAAAGCTGGGGACAGACGTTTTAGTAGGGCCTGTTGCAATAGGACAAGGGGTAATGGTGTTAACTAAAAGAGGGTAGATTTAGACTAGATATAAGGAAGAAATTTTTTACCATGAGGGTGGTGAAACACTGGAACAGGTTGCCCAGAGCGGTGGTAGATGCCCCATCCCTGGAAACATTCAAGGTCAAGCTGGATGGGCCTCTGAGCAACCCAATCTAGTTGAAGATGTCCCTGCTTATTGCAGGGGGGTTGGACTAGATGACCTTTAAAGGTCCCTTCCAATCCAAACTATTCTATGATTCTATGATTTCAATGAAGTCATGTGGAAGTAGGTAATAATGTATGGTTCACCTACGCTTTCTTCTACCCCCATGAATTGCATGGAAAATTCATCACAACTTGAGGCATTTTGACACCTAGTAGTTTTAACAATGACTGACACTATGTAGTCTGTAAGTAATATGTATGTCAAGACGCACAGAGTGAAGATAAAAGTATGTTTACTAAGACACATTTCCTCATGTTTGCTGGGGTTTTTTTAGCACACTGAATAGTACTCCACATAACTTACTGCAAAAGGGAAGTGTTACTCCAAGGATGACTTCTGAGCTCCAGTAAAATACAAGCAAGCTTTGCCATTAATATCTGTGTGACTAAGATGTCACCCACCTTAAGGCAAGGAGTGTCTGTTTAGCTGTTAGGAAGTACCTCCTTCTTGCTTTTCCAAATACTACTCCATTTAGTGCTGTCATGAATAACCATTACATTTAATATTAAAAGAGAGTGATTTTACTTCTTCATTTGAAAAGAAAACAGCAACGTAATAAAAAGGAATCAATATTTAGGCTACTGAGTGATCTGACTAACTGAAGAGTGGTTTTTACTGTAACAGAACTTGAAAGACATCTGCTCACTGCAAACCACCCCAGACTTCTCCTAATAAAACCATCCTTTCCACCCCACAGTTTCATGTTTCCTTGAAGATTCAAGTATAAAGAAAACTGGACTCCAAGCACTCAGCCAGAACATATGCACTTGAGCATTCTGGAATGAGGCCTAGAAAAATAAACTTGTTTGCTTCAATTAACCTTGAAGGAGAAACCTTTGGAATTGGAAATTAATAGCTGTTATTTTAAAACTGAAACAGCATACATGATTCAAGCACTGAACAAAAGCTAATGCATTGCCTGCTTAACATTAATGACAGGATCAAAACAAATAAGAGGTCAACTGATCTGTTGAAAAAGAGATATTTCATTGGCTGTATTTGATTACTTTATGTTTTTATTCCCTTTGAACTACTACAAGGCTATTTGCTCTTAACATCAAGTACCCTACAGTCACGCAAAATTAATACGCTTACTTCATTGTACTCTAGCTTATATGGCAACTGTTTCAGTTATTTCACACCAGCTAACTCTTTTTATGGGCTTTAAGACTCACCAACATGCAGATCAAAACCAGATCAAACCCCTCCCCTCTGTAAATGACAAATGTACATATATGTATAAATGGAGGGAAAGACCTGACAGAAACGTCACTAGACTACACAGCAAGAATACATGCTGTTCCATTACCGTAACTGATTTCTATAATGCCACTGTTTGTAGTGATCTAGAGACAACAGAGGGGCATTAAACTAGACAAGTGTCTAAAATATCCCGTAGTACTACTTATTTCCACTGCTACTTTCACCCCACTTATCTAAGCTGTGGAGTATTACTTCCTGCCAGCTGCTGACCCTATTTGGGCATGATGGCTGCTCCCTTCACTTGTTTAAAAATGGTCTCTAAATGGTAACGAGATTCTGCTTCTTCCTCTAAACTGTTCTATGAATATGTACTTAACCTGATGTTATCTCCAGTTATGGCTTGTTATCAAAACTAATTTGTTCAGTCTTCCCACTAAACATTTTGTGACACCGTGACTCTAAAATTACAAAGTGTTTCTGCTTAATGTAGAGAATAATAGTTCTCAAATCCCTGTTACAGGAGAACTACTAATGTCCATTTTAAATTATCTACTTGTAAATTTAAAAACTAGTCATCCCATAGTATATGAAATAGTCACAAAAAAACCCAAGCTACTTAAAGTGTGACGTTTTTACCATTCAGGTATGAAAGGGCCACTTTTTCCACTCACAGAAAAGATCAGTATCTTCCTCATGAAATATACTTCATTTTCTCACATGAAATGTTCCAATGGTTTAAAAAAATTGGATGCTTGAGGCAAACAGTGCACTTAAAAGCAGAAATTTTAACAGCAAAGACTGAATTTCAAAAACATTTTTCCATCAAAAAAATCAATTTTCAGAAAAGGAAAATTCATTTTTACAAGGGAAAAAAATGAAAAAATGAGCAAAGACATTCTTAACATCTTTATATATCCTCAGAAATAACTCACAGATAAATCAACATTACCCCCCAAAATAGCACAGAGTTGTTGAGGTTAAAGCACAGAATGTCTTAGGCCAGAAGGGTCCACATAAGATCATTTAGTCCAACCCCTCTGCTCTCACAGGGTCAGCTAGAGCAGGTTAAACCCAGGACTGCATCCAGTCAGGTTTTGAGTATCTCCAAGGATGGGGACTCCACAATGTCTCTGGGCAACCTGTGCCAGTGTTTGACCAGCCTCACAGTAAAAAAGTGTTTTCTTGTGTTCAGATGGAATTTCGTGTGTTTCACTTTGTGCCCATTGCCTCTTGTCCCGTCAGTGGCCATCATAGAGAAAAGCCTTGCTCCCTCTTCTTCATTCCATCCCATCAGGTATTCACACACATGGGTAAGATTCTCCTGACCCTCCTTCTCTCCTCCAGGCTCAACAGTCCCAGCTCTCTCAGCCTGTATTCATATGAAAGAAGCTCCTGCCCCTTAATCATCTTTGTGTCTCTGTGCTGGATTTGCTCCAGTAAGTCCACATCTGTCTTGTACTGGGAAGCCCAGAACTGGACCCAGTACTCCAGGCATGGCCTCATCAGGGCTGAATAGGGAGGAAGGACCACCTGTCTTGCTGGCAACACTCTCCCTAAAGCAGCCCAGAAGGCTGTTGGCTGTCTTTGCCACAGGGCCATATTTCTGGCTCATGGTCAGCTTGGTGTCCACCGGGACGCTCAGGTCCTTCTCTGCAAAGCTTATTTCCAGCCGGCTGGCCCCCAGCATGTATTGGAGCATGGGTTTATTCCTCCCCAGATGCAGGACTTTGTATTTCCCTATGTTGAAGTTTGTGTGATTCCCCCTGGCCCAGTCCATCAGTTTGTTCACATCTCTCTGAATGGCAGCACAACTCCTCCCAGTTTTGTATCATCTGCAAACTTAATGAGACTGCACTCTGTCCCATTGTCCAGGTCTGTTTAACTGTTAATATGAAGATTTTAAGCAGTACTGGCACCAGTACTGACTGCTGGGGTAGACCACTAGTGACTTGCCACCAACTAGACCTTGTGTTGCTGATCACAACCTTCTGGGCCCAGCCACTCAGTTTTGAATCCATCTCTCTCTCCACTTATTTCACCTAACATTTGTCAGCTTGTCTGTAAGGATGTTATGGGAGACAGCATCAAAAGTCCTAGTAAACAACATCCACTGCTCTCCTGTTGTCCGATAGTCACCTAATTGTAGAACACTGTCAGGTTGGTTATGCATTGTTTCCCCTTCATAAATCAATGCTGACTACTCCAGATTACTTACACTTCATGTGTTTGGAAGTGCTTTGCGGGAAGATTCTCTCCATCACCTTAGTGGAAATTGAAGTGAGGCTGATCAGTGTGTTTTTCCCCAGGTTTTCCTCCTTGTCCTTCTTGAAAACAGGAGTGACATTTTGTCTCCTCCAGTCTTCAATCACCATGACCTTTCAAAGATAATCGAGAGTGGTCACACAATGACATCAGCCTTGTCACTCACCACTCACGAGTTCAGCCCATGGACTTATGTGTGTCCAGTTTAAGTGCTCCATAACCTCCTTCTCCTCCTACTCTTTCTCCTCCTCCTCCTTTTTCTTCTCCTCCTCCTCCTTCTCCTCGTCCTCCGAGCTCCAGACCTTCCTTCCGATCACAGGTGCCTGGGATTACTGCAGCCTGTCATACCAGTAAAGACTGACATAGGACATTGAGTACCTTGGCCTTTTCTGTGTCCTCTGTCACCAATTCCCCTGCCCCGTTCAGCAACAGCTTCATGTTTTACCTAGTCTTCCTTTTGCTATTTATGTACTTGTAGAAGCCTTTCCTGTTACCCTTCACATCCTTTGCCAGATTCAACTCCATGTCAGCCTTGGCTTTCCTAATCCTATCCATGTAAGATCAGACAACAACTCTATGCTGCTCCTGGATCACCTGCCCCTGTTTCCACCTTTTGTACATTTCCTGTCTGAGTTCAGTCAGGAGCTCCTGGCTCATCCATGCCCCAAGTAGGACTGACTCCTACCACCTTTGCTTGATTTCCTGCTTGTTGGGATGGACTTTTCTTGAGCTTCAAGGTGATCCTTGTATATCAACAGGTGCTTTCAGAATCCTCTTCTTTCCAGGGCTATAACCCATGGGATTCTTCCAAGCAGATCTCTAAAGAGATGTATAGACTAGTATTGGTGGCTGTTAATGTTAACAATGACTTCTTTCCCTAAGCATTTATTTTCTATTATTTTGCTAGCTTATAAATTTGTGTGAAACTTAATAAAAGGAAGTTTACATTTCAAACACTGGATATCATAATGCTAGTAATGTAGGATATCCAACGCTGAAAACTAAACCCAAGGCAGAGATCAAGACTAATTTTGCATTTATATACATTTTTACAGGTTGGCATGGTTTCAATGTTTTTTCATTTTAGAGTCCTTCTTATATATTTAAGTATTTAACAGAGAAAAGAACAAAAAAGAGACAATGCTGCTTAAAGACTTTTTAGGGTGTGTAGAAACAGAAATACCTATCATAATAATTGTTTGTGTAATCATGATATAAACAAGCTGCAATTAGGATGTACTTATCATTTCATTATGCTGCTCGTTATGACCAAGATATCTTGTTTGTTCTGCCTGTTCAAACAGAAAAAAAAAACACAACCCAAACCTATTCATGAAAACAATTCTTTACAGTGTTTCAAAAGGAAGCTGGAGCTGGTAAACACATGTTCTTATGGGAAATTGCCATAATCCTGACTATATCCCAGCAGGCTCTGAAAAAAATTTCTCACAAAGTCTCTTCTATAAAATCTAGAACATATGTACAACAGACTGTGTTTCACGTCCTTTTAAGGAACTTGCTAGATTAATGAAGGGGACATTACTCTTGCATTTCCTTTCAAATGTCCGCCTTTTGCTACAGGTATTCTGCAATATTTGTTTTCTCTCCTATTTTCATGATTTCTCCACTTCCACCAATCTGTGAAAGAGGCCATGAAAGTTTACATTTAGACCCCCCACTGACAGCATCTTACTGTAGGCTTCTAGTGCAGCTAGAAGCTGCTAGAGTATCCAACACATAGTCTATTGATAAATGCATTTAATTATGTTTGTACCATTGAGTTCCTACCATTCTTCCAGGACAATTATCAGAGAAATCAATGCAGTTGTTATTTTTTATGTGGTTGCTAAGAGGTTTTGAAATTGATCTTACAGTTTTTTTATTACTATTGACTGATATGTCAAAAAGAACACAAACAGATCAACATAGCTCCCTTACTAATTGTCATTCAGCTAAATATCTATAAGCCATTAGGGACATATAAAAGTCACAAACTTCTGGATGGGGAACACCAACATTGATGAAAATTTTAAAAAACTTCTCCACTTGAAAAATGTAGATGACTCTTCACAATCTAAAATGGACAGCATGACTTCCTCAGCTATTTTTTCTTCACTACTTCTTTTCTGAGTTTTCATCTTCTTGCATGAAACAAGGCAATTCAGTTAAATAAAATGAGATCACACTAGACATGGAAACATTCTGAATGCAATCACAGAAAAATGCAAGCAATATCTTGAACTTTTTATTCTAAGTATAGCTCTTTCATATTCCAAATCAGACACCTAGTATTTAGTCTTCCTGAAGAGCTCTGTGATCCAGTACCACCTACTGTAATTATCTGTTTTTACCAAAACCAGAACCAGTAGCAGTTAGAACTCTGCCAGGACTACTGTGTATGTTGTCTCCAAAAGCAGGCATCACCTCCTCTCTCAACTGCTATTTTTTCCAGAATTGTTTACCAGACAGACGAACAGGCATGCCTTATTGTCTTCCACTCACTGCAGCAATAATGACCTTTATGATTTGTGCAAGTTTAAATTATGTGTTTAAAAGATAGCACAGATAAGGAAAGGGGGTGGGTGCACTTCTGCCCTATGTAATTTACTACATTTGTAAAAAGTGGATTTAGAACTCCTCTATTCCGATTTACCAGTACTTTACTCTCACTTACACTTACTCCATATTGATAGAAACAGCTGCAGAAAATGCAGGAGAGAGAAAGAAAGAATCAGACCTTTAATAAACATACAGAAATTTGTAACCAATGTCCTCCATGTTGAAGTATCACAGATGGTAAGATTAGTTTTTAAACCAGTGTGCTTTCCTTTACCACATGCAAAAATATTGCAATAGTATTTTTAACTTTTTGGATGTCAGTTGGCCACAATGACTTGCTACTACAGTTGGAAACCAGACCACAGATGTCCTACCGCTAAAGTTTAAATCTATCTCTTGGGTTTGACTCCACACTATAAATTACTAAAACAAACAGAAAAACTTTTCATTTGCACTTCTGTTACTTTCCATCCAAGACTGTACTCTCCAGACAACTATTCAGACTCTCCTGCTCCATTACATGTGACTCCCTTAAAGCCCAAGATTTTAAGCGCTCTGCCTAAAGGACTCTAGCTACTTCTGTGGGTGTCACTGTTAATTAAGGACACATGGAAAGGAAATGAAGGAGCCAAAAAGCAGCCTTGTTGTCTGGAAAAGCACCAGCATACATGGCCATGGGTGACAACAGTAGGAAAAATTGGAGCTGGATAACAGGAAATGTTTGCAGCTGAGAGAAACAGTCTCGCACCTCTTGTTCAAGCATATGAAGAAGCTGAATGACTCAAAAATCAGCTCAAATGAATGAAAAATCAGGTCAATGACCTCAAGGTTTCAAAGGTAACGGAAAACCAAAAATATTAACAAGGATGAGCCTACCTAAACTGTTAAAAACACATTTTATTTTCTTTTTATATATTCTACTCAAACTTCACTGAACAGTAAGTCATTCATAAAGCTATCAAACCATGTAGTGAGCTAGACAGTGAGAACTAGGAAGTTTAATAGCTAAAGATGATCAGATAGGGCCTGGTGATAAACCAGAATGGGACAAGAGAGATACACTTACGTGTACACCAATTTGTAACTAAGTTTTTTAATCTGTGGTAGCTGCATTTTTGCTCCACACCAACTACATTTCTGTTTAAGGCAACATGAAAGCGTTTTTTAATCTGCGGTAGCTGCGTTTTTGCTCCACACCAACTACATTTCTGTTTAAGGCAACAAGAAAGCATGCCAAAACCAGATAGTTCTGATCTGTGGTAACTATTAACTAACATCCAATTCTGATTCCTAGCTGTTAGCCTTCACAAGTGAAACTATGCAACCATATCACTTAGGATGACCTTGGAAAGGGACTGTAATTTAAGATACAGAAACTGTATGCCTGAGCTGCTTATCATACAAAGAGAAGGACTGAGATCTCACCATTGAGCTACCATTTTCATTTCTGGTCCCACCAACTCCCCCACCTCCACTGAGATAGCCTGTACTGCACTCTTGAACTCTTCTCTAGTAATGACTATTGGGTCCACCAGGAACAGCTGGTACATTTAGTACAATCTGTTGACGGGGATTATTGAAAGAATGTATGGCCAAATACCACAATCTCTGTTTTTTCACTAAAAATTATAACAACCAACATTTCTAGTTCTAGGAGGGTGTAAAAGAATAAAATTAGAAACTGGGAATACATCTATTTTCTGAGATAAAAAAACCCCTGAGAACATTTGGCAGACAGCAGCTTAGCTTCACAAGCAAATATTTAGTTATCTGCAACTGACAAGTAAGCAGAAACACTGATTGGCTAGATTTGGTTTAAAATCTGCACAAGTAATTTAGCATCAATGTTATAATGTTTAGTTTTTAAGTAAACAATATTGTCATAGGAAAGCTTGTGCTTGTGGATAGTAGCACTATAATTTGTAGTTTTATTAACATAATTTTCTGCATCTATAAAGCACATCATGATTCTTGGCATATGACCAAGTTACAAGTGTAGTCACTTTACTGGGAATAAATGCAGTTGGCTAGGCAGTGTTGTAAGACTGTTATGCCATTTTTCCAACAAAGGAATATTTCTTTTACTGCCTCTTCTTCCCCCACACATACAGTGAAACAAGCAACAACACTCCAGGTAGGATCTGTCCCAGTTCCAGGAAGAGAAGACAGCTTTAATACCAGCACCAGTTGCAACTGTTTAAGAGATTATTCCTTTTAAACTAGCTCCAATCTTTTCCCTTCACTTCTTGCAAGGTAAAGGGGCATTACATCTGGTGAGCAGGGAGGAACAAGCATTTCCTGGTTCATATATCCTACTACACAGAAGAAAGCATTGCCAATCCCAGAATTTGCATTGTGGAATACTGTCAAAGTTGGGAGCCTTATGTGGTCCAGGATGTTCATATGGTGTTTCAATCATACAGATGATTCACTGATCTTTATCATAGCCATATAGTCTGAAAAGGAACTTTAGACTACTATGTCAGTTCAGCACTTAGCTGCTATGGATGAATATGACCTCAGGTTGCTTGTTATCTAGCAAATCTATCTTCCAAGAAGTATGTTCTTGCTACTTAAAAGTCAGTTGTAAGTCTCACGAATGCTCTTAGGAGATGAGAGATGATGTCTTACAATTCCAGAAGAACCCTGGCTGGGCAAAGAAAAGAGTGCATTGTCTGCAGCTGTCAGAGTCGTCTGCAAACTGGTGATTCAGGCTCAAGTAAAATATGAATGTCTCTTATGTCATCACCATCAGTTCTTTTTTCTGAATAGTTATGATATCATAGTAAAACCTTATGTGAACTGCAGTACAGATACTGCACTGAACAGGCAGTTATTCAGAAATATAAATTTTGCAACTTCACTGCCTTAAAAATGATATTGAGTCTAAAGAAGGCAGAATAACAGAGGCAAGTGAATTCTGAATCTGCCCGAAATCCTGGATCTGACAGAGTCTCCAACCCTCATGGCCAAGTTTTTAATGTTCTGACCATTTATGAAGAATTTACCCACTTTGGCTGTTCAAACATCAAGATCCAATACAGTCACAAGTGCGGATGAGCAACTGAGTTTTGCAGCAGTGTCTCTCTTTGTGGATTTGCAGAAACACATGCAGAGCCATAAGACATGCTCAAGAGTCACACAGAGAAACTACTAAACGGCTTATGGGAAAGTTTCGACAAGAGATTAGGCACATCTGTAGAACCGTAAGTGGTAAAGACAATAATCTCTCCTCTAACTGATAGATTCAAAGAGCCCATCACCACAATACTTATGAAGCCACATTCTTTCCTGCAAGATGACTCAACTTTCCATTTGCCTGCAAGTTAGTTAAGGCTTGCACAAATTCTCTAAAAATGCAGCAGGACCTTTTAAGCAGTTATTTCAATGCTAAGGAAAGTGGATCTAAATCACATTTGAATAAGACCTTTCGGTATCAGCTGGCAGTCTCACTAGGACAGAAAACACACTGTTGCATACTTTTTTGTATACGGAAACCAAGAGTGCATATAATAAGCAATTCTACAGAATATCACACTCTATCTAATATCCTACAGAACCTAAAATTCAGATTTACACTGAGCAACCAGACAGGATTTGCTGCTAATGTAACTGAGATTCACCTACCCACCTGAAAACCAGGGTTGCCAAATCAGCCAGTCTCCAAAACTGGACTCAAGGGAAGGTACTTGAGCCCCCAGAACTCATGACATATGTGCACTTTCCAGTTCAGAAATCTGAAAAGCTCCCTTTGAGTCTAGAAAAGAGCAAGCACTGATTATCATCCTGCTTTCACCCACGAATGACGTTAGTTCTGGCATCAGCTGTGCTGGCTCCAAATCCACACCTCTTAGCCAGGACAGGGCACCTTAAAACACTCCATAGGGTGTGAGTGAGGCATGCAAATAAAAAAAATTACTATCTCTGTTAGTTTTCAAAGCAAGAAAGAGAATTACTTCCTTCACTCTGCAGAATTATGGTGAAGTAAATACAGCATTGGTGATTTTTTCACTTTCTCAATTTTATGGAAGCAATTTCCCTCAAAGCAGGTTATTTATTATGTTGCCATCCTGGAGGCCCATGTCTAGAAAAACTGTAATCTGCAAATATTTTTAAAAGATTTTGTAAGTGCTTTAATTTTTCAAGCATCCTGTTTGGTTTAAACCACTCCATTTACGGGAAAAGAATTTTTGTGTCTGCTGGTCCTGGTGAAACTTGCATTTTTTACATTGTAGTTGGAGATCTAAAATACGCTTAGGAAACATTATATTACATTATTATTACCTGTAGTTAAAACACGGTGTTTACTTTCTCCCCCATCACAGCAATCAATCTTAACATGTTTTTAAACTTAAAAAAAAGAAGAAAAAAATGGTTTTCTTAATTTGGATTCCAAATGGTTTCAAGAGCCCAGATTACAGCAATGGATTGATACTGCAATTTTTTCTTATGGAGGTTCTAATAAGATTGAAATTATCATTAATCACACTGCACTCTCACTGCACTCACACTGCACACTGCACTACTCAAAAAGCAGCTCTGTTAAGAAGGTGTATGAAAGGTCTTTTTCCTTCGCTTATTGAAATGGTGAAAAACCATGAAGGATATAATATCAATGAATGGACTAAAACAAAACAAAACCAACTGAACCAAAGGGAAAAAAAATACATATCCTATCAAGTTATGAATAAGATTAAATTAGACCAGAAGCACAATCTGGAACAATCAGTAATGAAACAACAGAAAATGCACAACAGTGGGAAATCTGCCATTAATATATTTTGGAGCACTGAATGTACAAAGGCTCAAGTTTAAATTGCACAGCTAGTAACTAGTTCATTGTACCTCCTGTGCTTTAAAAATATTTTCTTAAGCAGAGCTACCCAAAGAAGTCTTCAAATACATTTGTTTTGAGTATCGGTAATTTAATGCTAACACCAAACCCAGGTTAAAATAATACATTCACATACAGATCAGGAGATTGTGTATGACCTAACTTTCCATGGAAAATTATGATTGAGCAGAAACATCAGGAATTAACAATTCCATTCTTCAGTCATTTTAGAGATGTGAAATCTGACCAGAAAAGCTTGCTTAACAAAGTAAGCTTAAAAGATACTCATCTTTTTTCTCTACTTCCTTCAAAATTTTAGTAGAGAAAGCTGCTTCTACTTCAAAGTGTGACTCCTTGAAGAAAACGCACATACAATATTTGCAATTACTAGGAAAAGCCCACTGCAAATTGAATTTATGACTTTACAAGTGAAAATACAGCAGCTGAACTAACAAAATCAGATTGAGTGTTGATTTTTTTTTACAACTACCTCTTATATCAGTAAATTCTATGGCAGGGATAAATTTTATTTCGTGTAACCTATCTGTTGTACTTTAGATACCAATGGCAATGCAGGAAGTTCATAAATGTGAATCCTCAGGAGGTTTACACGCATCACTGAGAACAGTAAAATGAATGGTTACACATCTGCAGTCTGAACTTTGAGATGAATACAAGCAAATTGTGAATGCGCATTTTTCAAATGATTGCGCCCATTATTTTCCACTAACTCATGATTGTTGGCAGATATGAATAATACATTTTAATATAGTATAGAGATTCAACAATCACAAACACAGAGAGTATATATTGGTATATATCCATCTTCTATGCATACATAATAGTAAAGCTAGAGGTTGTCATCTGTTTTTAATACTAAAACACCAAATAATTTATAATGCAGAACTGTAAAATATATATAGAACACTGCATCAATCATGTACAAGTACTAGCGCTGTTCAACATTTCTGTAAATCCTCCATTAAACTTAGATTTGAGACTGAACCAAAGACTTATATGGATCAAGTCATGGTTGCTTGGAACACTGAGAGACATATAATGCTGTGCTATTTCATGTCAAGATTATTTGCAGTTCACTTCATTATTTCAAAGAATACTAGTGACTGAAATACAGTGCACTCTACATTAAAGCCAGTGCTTATTCCTTTTCTTTAATTCAGGAGGCAACCACTAAATGACAATTGGGAGATCAGCTGACAGGACTCTTAAATTATTTGACACAATTGGTACACTGCTAATATAAGTAAGGAAAGAGCAAAGCCTTGTCCAGTTATTCAGTAACATTGTCAGATAAGAAGGAATTAACTATTTGAATACTAATGATGTCTTGTTTTGCATTTCCACATTCTCTATCAAGCCTCATAACGTACCATAAGCCATTAGTCAAGACAACCACCATGACTCGTTCTGTATGGAAAACACACAGAAAAATGAAAATTCAACCATTACATCCTGGCTGAAAGTATAAAGCCCATGTGTCACCTAAAACCACTCCATAGTAACACAAAACTTAACCAAGTAAAGAAACACGACATGAGAAAGCCTGTGTGAGTGGGCACACTGTCCCTGTATTTACTTGAGCAAGACTTCAGAGATATGCATTTTTTAAGAGAATTAAACGTAATATTCAGGAAATGAATGGTTACATATGATTCCAAATCAACTTGAGAAGAAAGTGATACATACAAATATGCATGATATTTTGCTTTAGCAACAGTTTACTCCAGGTACAATCTGAAAAGTACTGTGCCATAAAAGTGTTCACAACTTCTAAAGTCTTTTGGCAAAGGTAATGAATATTCAACATCTGTGGGGCTGTTGCAAGTTCATGAACTACAGAAATAAAAAATATGCCTTCTTTTGGTAGCCTAGGTCTTGTGTAAAAATCCAAAAATAATACACTCTACTAATGGCATCCACGAGGAACCAGATACTTGGCCCCGAAGTAAGACAGAGTAGCAAAGGGCTTATGGCAACTACCACTGCAAATGTAGGCTCCAGCACTTATGTTAGGATGAAATCAAGCATAGCAGAGCTCAGCCTTTCCAAACTATGCGTTGGTTTGGGGGGAGGTGGGGAATTCTGTCTCAACATCTTTAATAAAGCAGATGTGACTCATTGCACTCTCATTTAAAATCAGAAACTGAGGTCTCTCCTTTTTCCACTGAATCAACAGCAGCAGCACTGGGGGCAGTAGCACTGGGGCAGCGATCCTTCATAAGTTTCTGTTCTCAGTACAATCAGCTCAATTAAATCATAGTATCTGATACTGCAGTTTTGTGACACAGTGCTCAAATCCTGGCTTTGGTTTGTCTCCTTAATACTATGCAACATGCTTATTCACCTTATCTTCTGCAGTGGCACTGATCATAGAAAAATGTGGAATTAATTTAATCAGTATACCATCCCCATAAATCTTCCTAACCTGCTTTTTTCACTGAAGAACACATTTCATTTATAACTGTTGTTTCAATAAACCAAGTAGTCTGAGATATCTTTGCTCAATATGATTAAAATGCTGAAAACATCTGTTAGGTCATGTTGGGTTTGGGTTTTTTTGTATTATTCTTTTTAGGATGAGAAACATCATTTTTCTGTTTCTCATGAGGATGAGAATGAGAAGGATGAGCATTTTTCAAACACTTCCCTGCATCTTTCATTTTCTCATTTAAATTCCTCAACCCAAATTCAATAATCGTCCATTAGAATTTCAACACCTTGTAGTTCCATAGTAGTCTGTTCAATTACCTTTAGAAATATCCTGGGAAAGAACTAATGCCAAATGGTACTCTCTTAACTTTGTAACATTCAAATGCTGTATTTGAAGTTACAAATTTAGAGCTTGCCTCACTTACATTTGCCTGCCAAAATATATATCCTGCATTTAGTCCCATGATGATTTTTTGTTTCATGTGAGCTTTAATTATAAATTCAAGGGAAGACTCCTAACATTCTCTGCAAGGATCACAATATGTCAAGTGTATCCACCATCTGTGTGAAGTCTATGCACTGCCCTGCTCACATGTGGAAGGCCTGTTTTCTCCCCAACAAGGGCCAAAACACTTTCCTATTCTGTCCTCCATCTGCACCCTTTTTTTCCTCTTCTTTAACTTTTGGACAATCAACTCTACTGTCCCATCTTTTGCACACTGAAATTCACTAGGACATTCAATGGCTAAACTCTTAACAAAATGTAATACTCCAAATTTCAAACTGCAAATTTTATATGGATGCAAAGTGGGTTTTAATCACAGTCAGGATCTGGGGCACCAGTGGGTAACCAGCATTACACTTCCATTAGGTACATGAGTCGGCCTTAGGCAGGCCACAACACACAGCACATTTTGTGGCCATGGGCCAAATAACTAACCCTGAACTCAAAACCTCGCTCACAAGAACTCACTCTCCTTGTCATTCAGACCAGCCCACTTTCATTTGAGACTGCTTGATGAATCACACAAATTTGACTGTATGCATATATTACAGGTATTGAATTTTAAAGCAAACAAATACTATTAAAAAAACATATACCGATTTTACTGCAAATATCAACTTTTCTCATAATTAGCAATGGCACTTGATCATTATCATCTATGCAAATATCTTTATTTTGATAAAATTAAAATGAAGAAAGGACAAAAACATGACAATTTTTCATACCTTATTCCCTAGACATAGCCTATGATGTTGTTTGCAAAAATTCTTAGGAGTTAAACAGTGTAAACTACTTTAAATTTAAGCATTGTCAAACAAGAACTTTTTATTTCAGTTAAGTTTGGTGGAAAGTGGAAAATTCAGTGAAGAACAGCTAAATTATTCTTGAGAGACATCTGTGCCCCTGTGATCAGAATGTAGGCTTCTGAAACTGTCATTATTTTTTCGTATGAGAAATGAGAAGTCAGAAATAGACTGCAACTGCACTTCTGCAGTTATACAGTGCTATCCTACGTAGAGCACTTCTATCCAATACCATTTGTTTTAAATATTATATGCAGCAGATATGACGGAATAGTAGCCCTCAGTTGTACAGATATCAGTGCTTTAACAAAAGTGTGGGACGAGATGATGGCAGAAATGCCAACTATCGAAGTAGTAATATCATTCTAAGCTGTAATTTTGTAATGTTTTCTTTCAGAGATTCCTAAAACCCTTTACAAAAATTTACATTACATTTTTTAAACTATGTCAAAGAAATAAATCTCACTATATCAAAAACTACAATGTAAAAATAAGTTATGCATGGGGTCATTCATTTGCTTGTACTGATTTTCACACAGAATCTAACTGGAGGATCACACTGTAATGTGTTACAAAAGGATATCTACCTCATGCAGGGCACAACAAAAACTACTTGGAAATATCAGGTGGCTATTTCTATTTCTTGTTTTCCCCCATCCAGCATTTAGCTAGTCTAAATCATATTTATTTTAGTCTGTCTAAGCCCTATAGTGAATGGAAGATCATTTATATCCTTACTGCTTTTTTTCAAGGATGCTCATCAGTATTGTCCAAGTGTTTCACAAACATTCATTAATTCATTCACAATGTCGATTACAAGATGAGAAAGCATTATTATCCCCATCCAGAAATTGGAAACAGAGACAAAGGGACTTATGGGAAGCCACAGAACAACACAGCAGAAGGGCCAGGATCAGAAGCAGCACATGGGAGTACCTTCATATCTGTCCTTATCTCCAGACTGTATTGATCACTGCCAGAGGTGAGAGACAGCTCTCAGTGCAGGTAATTTCTTCTACATATCAGATGCCAAAAGGCTCAATGTAGACAATATAAATGTGAAAGCACACAGCTTTCATGGCTACCTGCTATATAATGGTTTGGGTTTCACGCTTAGCACCACAGAAGGCCACCATCACAGAGGCAGAGACACAGGCTAGTCAGTGTTGCCTTGTCCATATTAATTACGATGATGTCTCTTCTTTTCACAGGGCTTCATAGAATCATAGAACAGTTGAGGTTGGAAAGGACCTCTGGAGGTCATCTGGTTCAACCCATGCTCAAGCAGCATCAGCGAGAACCAGTTGCCCAGGACTGTGTCCAGGCAGCTTTTTAATATCTCCAAGGACAGACTCTACCGCCTCCCTGGGCAACCTGTGCCAGTCATCCTCACAGTGAAAAGTGTTTCCTGGTGTTCAGAGGGAACCTCCTGTGCTTCAGTTTGTGCCCATGGCCTCTGGTCCTGTCACTGGGCACCACTGGAAAGAGCCTGGCTCCATCCTCCTTGCACCCTCCCTGCAGGTATTTATACATATTGATGAGATCTCCCCCTGAGCCTTTCTTCTCCAGGCTGAACAGTCCCAGATCTCTCAGTCTTTTCTCATGTGAAGTGCTCCAATCTCTTACACATTTTTGTGGCCCTTTGCTGGACTCTCTCCGGCATGTCCATGTCTCACTCGTACTAGGGAGCCCAGCACTCCACAGAGTACTCCAACTCCTCACTAGGGTTGAGTACAGGGAAGGATCACCTTCCTCGACTTGCTGGACATACTCTGTCCAATGCAGCCCAGTATACAGTTTACTGCCTTTGCCAAAAGGGCACATTGCTGGCTCATGTTCAACCTGGTGTCCCCAGCCCCAGCTCCTTTTCTGCCAAGCTGCCTTCCAGCTGAGTGGCCCTCAGCATATATTGGTGCATGGGGTTGTTCATTCCCAGGTGCAGGGCTTTGCACTTCAGTGCAGTAACCTCAATTTTGCAGCCTGTTGAGGTCCCTCTGGTTAGCAGCATGACCCTCTGGCATACCAGCTACTCCTGCCAGTTTTGTGTCACCTGCAAACTCGCTGAGGGTGCACTCTGCCCCATCATCCAGATCATTAATGATGATGTTAAACAGGACTGGACCCAGATTTGCCCCCTGGGGTACACTGCTAGTCACTGGTCTCCAACTAGACTTTGTTCCACTGGTCACGACCCTCTGGACTTGGCCATACAGACAGTTTTCAATCCACCTCACTGCCTGCTCATCCAGCCCATACATAAACAGCTTCTCTGTGAAGATCTTATGGGAGAGAGTGTCAAAGGCCTCAGTGAAGCCTAGGTAGACACCATCCACAGCTCTCCCCTCGTCTACCAGGCTAAACTTTTCATCACAGAAGTTTATCAAGTTGGTCAAGCATGACTTCCCCCCTGTGCTGACTACTACTGCTGATTTTCTCGTCCTTAATTGTGCCTGGAAATGTTTTCCAGGATTAGCTGCTGCAGTATTCTCCCAGGGACTCAGGTGAGGCTGATTGGCCTGTAGTTCCCTGGGTCCTCCTTCTTGCTGTTCTTGAAGATGGGGGATGACATTCGCTTCCCTCCAGTCTTCAGGTACTTCTCCCAGTCACCATGATTGATCAAAGACTGTTGAGAGTGGCCTCACAATGACATGTGCCCACTCCCTCAGCACTCATGGGTGCATCCCATCAGGGCCCATGGATTTACGTATGTCCAGTTTGCTGAAGTATTCCCTGTCCTGATCCTCTTCCACAAGGTGTACATCTTCCTTGCTCCAACCTTCCGCCACCAAAGGCCAGTCTTGCTAGTAAAGACTGAGGCAAAGGCAGCATTCAGTACTTCCACCTTTTCCATGTGCTGTGTAACTAGGTCCCCCACATCATTTCTTTACCCTGTTATCTATGTGCCTTCCAGCTCCATTAGCAA
This sequence comes from Astur gentilis, assembly GCF_929443795.1. Taxonomy (NCBI): domain Eukaryota; kingdom Metazoa; phylum Chordata; class Aves; order Accipitriformes; family Accipitridae; genus Astur; species Astur gentilis. The sequence continues at coordinate 21,666,476 of NC_064919.1, read as the reverse complement.
ATGAGCCAAGGATATCTGCTAAACATCCCTGCCCACTAGGCAACCTACCAAAAAGAGGAAGGACATGAACAGCACTAAGTGGCTTTCCCATTTTTTAATTTAAAAACACCTGACTTCATAATTATCAGAAATCTTTTAGGTATTCATGTAATTTCCAATGATGGCTTTTTTTTTTTTTCATGGATCTTCAACCAAAAGAAGATATCGAGTTCTCCACTTCCAGCACACAACAAACTATCTGTTTAGAGCACAGTCCTGTGGGAGGGCTCCCATAGCATTATGCAGGACCTCTGAGGGGACTGAGGAAGACTAAGTACACCACAGGAGATACACTCAACCTCTAGCACCTTCAAACTACGAAGGTGGTAGAGCTGTTCAGGAAAAAGATGAATCTTTTTCATAATGAAAAATATTAGGCATTGTTAGAACTCCATATTACAAAAGGATGTTGCTATTGACAATTCTGCTACTGCAGTTCCCTAATATATTTTCTTCTCATTTTATAGGCAGATAAGTGAAAGGAGTTAGACAATTTATTCAAGACTATGTGGTGCTAGAACCAGGCTTAGCTGGTATGTGCTTGCATTCTTTTGCTCTGTTTGCTGTACCAAGGCTGTTCTTTTTCCTCAGAAAGGTGCCAAGGACAGTCAAAAGAAATACTTTTTTTAAAGAAGTGTTTAAGGACAGATGATGGAACATTTTATTTATTTCAGTTTAACCATTTATCTAGAAATAAAATATTTTCTTGGCAGATATGTAAGCTGCAACATTTCACCAACTGAAAAGCTCAGCTTCACCTTACTCCTCTACAGTGTGTCTCATATCACAGAAACATATGCCTTGTTAGTCTATTTCGTATTCCTCTTTGTCTGACAGTACTCACTTTTATGTGAAATATTTTTGTAGCATGAAAAAAATTGCATGAATTCATCTTTTTATGTCCTAACTTCAATTTTCAAGCCATGTTTTCTCCCTTGGCTTTGTTAAATAGCTTGAAAATTGCACAGAAAAGAGTCAGATACTCAACAGATCTTTTCAGACTCTATCCTTAGATACAGATCAGTTTTGCTGTTTTCTGCGGTTTTGTTTGTTTGTTTCTTTGGTTGGTTGGTTTTTAATGAGGAAGGGAAAGTCTATTCCTGAATAAAAAATACTAAAATTTGACGTGCAATTATAGTTGTTGTTGTCAAACTTCACTCTTACAACGTGGTACTATAATTAGAAGCATACTTCACTGACAAGACTGTGGAGTAACTTAAAAGTTAATCTGACTGACAAAGCAAAAATAACCTTTATTGCATCCATTTAAAAAACAAAACAAAACAAAAAAAACAAACCAAAACAACAAGAAACTCTTAGCAGTGCAGGGCTCTTCCTTGAAATGTTAAAAAACCATACACATTACTTCTCTTAGAAATACATTCAAATCCTTTTAATATAAAGTTGTACTGTGTTTTATATATGATAACCACCTTACTGTCATTGTTGATATTTTTCCTATAATTTCACAATTTTTTTTCACATAATTGTGCTCTAGATACAATGCTTTCATGAAGAACATTTTAAAATGCCAACTTTCTAACATTGCTCCATCAACTTGGTCTCTCATCTGGATTTTAACACTTGCAAAAATGTGTTTGGCCTGGATCTGGAGGTTCTTTAAGGCTGAGCTTAACAATCAAACTTGGAATAGAGACTATAAAATGAAATTTTGGAGTGGAAAATTGCCAGAAGTCTCTCCTACACTCCATTGCCCTTTCTATAATTCCTTACAGAGGGGAATTAAGCGGTGAAATAACAAACTAAAGTCAGTGCAAAAGAAAACTAGACTGTCTCAGTACAAAGAATAAGGGATGCACACCCAGATGCAGAGCATCGACAGACAACACTGTAGGAAAGCAGTGGGCACATAGTTGTGAATTTACGTCGGCGTGTATAGGAGTATCCACGGCAGTGCTAATCTACATAGCACAGTTAAAAATAGCAGTGAAGACAGATGAAAGCAGACTTCAGCATGGTTTAACAATCTGTCCAGAAGGCTTGGACAGCCCTCTCTTAAGTCTAGGCTGGCATGTCTTCACATCGCATGTAGATCAAAGCCAGTACAGATCTGTCTGCATGTCCTGCAATCGCACTACTGGATTGCAGTGTAGACACATCTAGAAATAGTGCTACTGTAGATATGTTCATCTAAAAACTGCATTTGCAAAAAGCAAAGCCTGGGAACATACCATAAAGCATATGGGAACTGATGAGGAACACATGCTGCTGAGAGTGTCCATTTTGCCAAATTATATTAGCTGGGCTAGTTTCTACCTCCACACTACCTGCTTCCCTTGTACTCCTGGAGGACACTGTAACACGCGCGGGTTGGCCTTTCCTGTGAGGATTCACAGAGTCAGGCCAGATTAACTTGATCCTTCAGGTACAGTGACTCACCCAGCTTTACTGTCTAACAAAGAGACACGGTTACACTCTACAAGCAGCTGGAGGCAACTGTGCTAGGTGTAAATGGCACCCATTCCTCTTCATAAGAGTACTAAGGCCAGATGCCGAAGCCCCAACCTAAGCAGGCACATTAGTTATCTACTGCTTCAAGGCCACTTATTTCAGAAGAACGTCAAGATACCAACAATGCCTTCATCCACTACTGCTGCTACCAGTGGCAGAACTTACTGTGATGCAGAAACCCAGGAGCTGATAAAAGTCCTTCAAATTCAGGACCTCCTCCCCTCAAACAGTATCGCTGCAACGCTACATCCTCTACTAGCTACAAACTACAAACTACTACAGACACTACATCCTCTCAAGGATGGCTTACTACCATTTGTCCAGCAAGTGACCAAAGCGATTTATGCATGTTCTTAAACTGGCTGCATAATGAAGGATTCACTCCAGGGAGATTTTGTGTGCATTTCGTTGAATCGCAACCAGAAGACAAGTGGAGAAGGAATGCAGTTCTTCAGCACGCTTAGCTGCCTTATGAGGAGAGTATAAAGCTACACAAGCTAGTGTTGACTCAGACAGTTGAAGTTCTGGTAGGAATTGGATCACAGCAGCAGGAATTACATACAGGCTAACTTACTATGGGAAGAAGAGAGATAGCAATATACAGAAAGTTCCGGGCACAGGGATAAAAATCCCATGCTGCTGCCTGTCTCTGTGGAAACCTTAAGCATGTGCACAGGCATGCTCCACTTCGCTGTCCAGACACGGGCATCTCAGCACTCAGTCACAGCTAAACCTCCAGTTATTGGGCAGTGCTGCTCCAGCCATTTCATCTCAGATCCAATTCATGAAGTTCTTTACTAGGAAGTGCAGAGAGACAACAGTTAACTCCTCCACATATGAAGCATCACAATACAGAGCAGAAATACAATCTCCATTATGCTGTTTGCTAACTTGCTTCATCCATGACCCTCAAGAACAACTGTAAGGAGATGGGCAAGAGTTTAATTGCTCTCTGTTCAGTCTTGGAGAATGACAGCTGAAGTCACCAAGTATGGTGTGAAAAACCTTCCCATTAGACTGACATTATCAGTACTTTTGAAAGCACTACCAAGCAGCTGAGATAACTGCTAAATTTGTCTCATATTTACCAGTAGCAGATTCATAATGCTGAACAGTAAGTAATACTTTAACTATTAAACTGTCTTTATGTCAACCCATGAGTTCTCTCACTTTTATTCTTCCAGTTCTCTCCCCCATCCTGCCATGGGGTAGTGAGTGAGTGGCTGTGTGGGAATTAGTTGCTGGATGGGGTTAAACCACAACACTATGGAAAACTTAAAATGCCATATGCAAATAACTAATACAAAGATGTATACAGAGTAATACGAACAAACTCAGCCTCCTAAAAATTATGCTATCAAATTGCTTTAAGCAAGTATCACATCAAGATGTTACAGGATGTACTATATTCAAAAGGACTGTGAAAAGCTGAATCCTCCTTTTTTCTAGTCTGTTGCTTGCTCCGTGGGTACACTGCCTCACTCCATTCACATCTACCACAAGGATGCCCATTAACTTAAACATGAACAATGTTAGTCAAGGAGCCCAGGTAACTATGATTCTGCAGATATGAAGTGAAAAGCATTGGCAGAGTTCAAGATTACAGTATTTATTCAAAGTTGCTTACATTTAGCTGCCTTAATTCCTTTACCTCTAATTTAAAATCTGGTTTAGGTTAATGAAAAGCAAATAATTAATGATGTAAGTATAAATCAATTTCCTGGTGATTACATTCTGTAACTCAAGATAAGTTTTTGCCCATGTCTTAGCAACAAGCACAAATATTGTGCTTTATCCAGTGCTCAACTTACAAGTTAGCAAAATGATAATACGCTAATATTTAACATAATTAGGACACATACCTTAAGACTCTCTGAATGTACAAGAGGAGAAATGGGTATACTTAGACTGAGCACAACAGAGGTGTGGGTCAGGGAATGTGACATGCAGCTTATTTATCTTACTAACACTCTTCTACTTCTGCTTATACTATATTCCCCAGTTTTATTCAGCTTTATTTTGTTTGTTTGGTTTTGTTTTTAAAAACATCTTGGACACAGCATTTGCAAATATTCAAATAAATCTCTCACCCTGCTGACAACTTCAATATTTAAAATCTTGAGGCAATTCAAAAGCAATTCTGGGGCTCTTCATAAATTTACTACTGTGACTCAAATGGAACTGAACAGCATAGCATACAGAAGGCAAAATATTTACAGTCGTATTTTAGTAAAAGAGAACATGAGATATGTACATGCACTTATAAACATGCCAGCAGTTATATGTTGTTAGTCTGGACAGTTAAAGGTATTTCCTATTTCTTAAGAAAAATGCCAGTCAGTATGGCCAGATCCTGCAAAAGGAAAGCAGTATAGCTTCAAATCATAATCATGTGCATACCCATGTCAGCCACATGTGAGAAAGTTATGCAGGACAGCCTGATTTTTACTCACAGATGTAAACAAGTTTGCTAAAATGGGGGGGGGGGGGGGATGTTGAAGGGAAGTGTTAAGTTCCTGATTAGAATTTAATTTTAAATGGTAAGTTCCAGATTGATATAGTAACAATGAAACAGATGGGGGGAGAGGGGGGAGGATTTATATACAAGGAGAGGTCAAGTAGTACCTTGTATTGAGTTTAAAAGATAAGTGAGACAATGCCTTTTTCTCTGGTATAAACAAAGAACATGCCAGCAGTTTGACTGCAAACAAGAACTGGGGAGGAAACAGAACTGAAAAGGAAATGCTTACAGAAAACCTTACAAACCTACTGTTACGTTTTAACCAGAAAAATATATTTTCAAGCTTTACTCAATAATTATTTATAAAGTGCAATTCAACCACATTCATATTCAAAATAAGCTTTTGTAAATATTCCTTAACATACAAGAAAATATACCTACTTACAAGAAAATATACCTAATGAACGATCGCCCCAACTGCTGAACTATGACAGCTGAATAGTACTTCTCTTTGATACCTCTAAGATCTTGAGACCTCTGAATCACTTGGAGCTTTTTCTTAGAAGATGAAATTACAGCTCCACCTTAGACAGGTAAGCAGCAGATGATGTTTTTACCACAATAATTAATTAATTAATTAATTACTTTTTTCCCCTGCGTTAAAAACTTTCTTGGGACCTTAAATCAATAAGGTATCTGATGCATATGTTCTCTTCTCTTGTTTCCAATGGTTCCACTGTGCATATAAATCTATCATACACCCACATTTGCATTTCAAGAGAAATTCCCTTGTGTTTACTATGCACCTGCTCCATGTAAGCCTATCTTCTCTGCCTCCTTTGAGAAACAGACAGACCTGCCAGAAAAAGAGGGAGCATGGACTCAATGCTCCTCCAAGTCCTCTTGCCAATTATCTAAGCATTATTTCCTTTAGTTTAATTATGGTCCTATTCTGACAACAGTTGAAAAGAACAACTACTTCCCCTTCCAAAATCCAATACTTCTCAACTTGTTTTAATATATTTTTCATCTTGACAATGTACATTTACATTTCAACTGTACAAAATCACTGTATTTTCTAAGCAAAATACAGTAAAGCATTGGCAAATGGGTTCCTTACAAAGAGTTTCACCTGAAAAAGATGAACTTTTCTTTATTTTACTTAGCATTAATTAACATGGCTGCACAAGGAAGGATAAGAATATTCTCCTCCTAGCATTTTACCTTCAACTGTAACCTGAAATAGATGTAGGTTTATTCTAATAAAACTGAAATAAAAATGGTAATTGTTCCCTTCTGTTCCCCTCCTTGCTCCTGTAACCATGCTTGTGATTCATGGGTTGCCTCTGGAGCATCATGCAGGTAATCAGAGACAGGCGGGTGGAAATAAAGCTCTGCTGCACAGCCCATCTAATCAGGTGAAACGTTTAAAAACCAGGTATGGGGAGGGAACATGCTGCATCCCACAAAGGCTGCTGGAACTATTGGTCTTTGTGCTTCTGAGGTGCAGCATCACGACTCCACGCATACAGGACACCAAATGACGCCACAACTATGAGTACCAGCATCCCTGCAACAGTGCCAACGCAACTTTTGTGCTGCTGTCTGTGACGGTCGAGTCCCCTCACACTGGGGTGTCTCTTGGCTGTATGCTCCCCTTTCTTGCTGGTGCCTCATCACAGCATGGAGGCAGCACTACCTGCATGTCTCCAATTCAGAGGGTAGAAACTAGAGCGGCCACAGCACATCTGTCACACTTTCCCCTTCCTGGTTCTAATCAGGCAAGTGTCCAAGCAGGAGGGAGCTGCTGCGGGTGTAGAGACAACAGGGGCCTGGGACATTCTGGAAGAGGACTGTGCAAGAGGGAGAGCTGTACCAGCGCGGGTGGTATCTCACCTCAGGTACGTGTAGGAAGAAGACTTCTGGCACCTATGAAGTTCGCATGGGGACAGGTTTCAGCCCCCGGCAAGAACAGACAATTGGGAAGCAGAGGGGCAATAAGAGCCACTTCTTAGTTTCTTGAAGCTCTACAGATGCCGTGTCCGAAAATGGTTACAAAATGTGTAGATATTTGGGATTAGCGTTTTTCAATCACACCAAAAAAAAAAAAAAAAAGCAAAGTGACCTATCACTTATTGACAGTACTTGGGGGAGGGACTGCATCTCCGAAGGTACCACTCAGTAACCTTGTCCAACCAGTCTACCTTTTACATGCAGTTCTTTGTAAACTCAGACGCTGGCCCCAAATAAATCATGTCATACTTACCACGTCACTGTCATTAGAGAAAAAACATAAAGAGGAGGAGCAGTTTCTATCTAATATAATTTACTACCTTCTATAGGACTTCCTTACCGGAAAAACTGCCCATCTCCTTATGACAAAATGCCACTTAAAGTATTTTGAGTAGCCCGCACTGGACTACTCTCTCACACAAGGAGCTTTTTTAACAGGGTCCTCTTCACTGGCCCCTTTCTCTGATACAATTCTATTTTACCCACTTTTTCAACAAGCTACAAGCCACATTTGCTTTCTGCAGCACATTGAGTCAGTGACATAGACCAGAAATCACAAAGATCTGAAAGATGACTGAACTGCTGGTTTAAGATACCATTACTGACTGGGTGAAGTGGAACAGTCAGTTTGCATAAGTCAATCTTTGACACACAAAAACACACAGAAATGAAACATACCACATCTTACAAAGGGAGCCTTTTCACACCAGGCATGGGCACTATGCCTCTGCGTTAACTGAAGGAAAGCCTAAAGGAAAGGTTACCATACAATTTTGTAACTACAACTATAGCGGCAAGGCAAGTTTCTTCTTGACAACTGGGCAGGTCACATCCTAATTGTTTTTGTTCACATGAAAAGCCCTTCTCACTGTGTTTGAACTCCCTCTTGAACAATGCCTCATGCCTGATCTCAAGACCAGGTTTCCAGTTTAGGTGCAAAATCTTCAAAATACAGCTCCAATATAGCACCAGGCATACTCGCAGGCTTAGCAGTATGAAGAGAGAAGAGGCTCACCAGGTAGCCCATGAGCTAGTTGCAGAGGACTTTAGGGTGAAGAAGCTCCTGTTTATGGGTGGTAGTAAGGCAACGGATCATATTATTTATGGCTCATTGGGAGTACACACAGTACATATACCTACTAAATTCAGTAAGGGCTGGACACTATGAAAGTCTGCTACAGCATGTTGCTCAATGCTTAAACACGTGCACATCATTCAACATAATTCCCGGCTGCAGGATCAGAGCTATCTGCACAAGATACAAAGTAATTTTGATTTTCCTATGTTACCTTTGTATCCCCTTTCTTCAGCCATTTAAGTATCACCAAAGGGTCCAACTATCAAGTGATTTGCTTCAGAGTAATTTTTTTAAAAACTTTTTTAGTTACCTTTTGCAGTTGGATGGCTGAGGTGTACAATGAGGCCATGCTTCTGAGATTTTCTATGGAACCATAGGCACTATCAGTGTTTTGGTAGGTTTGGGGGGGGCTTTCTGAGGAGCGATTGTGACTGATTATTATCCCTCTCAGAGCTGTGGCTTTAAGCCAACCATTGAAAGTGCCATGAGGTGATAACACTGACAATGAAGACTGAGACTGTTTAGGAGCTGGTTTGTATCCGGTATCATCAGGACCTGATCCTCGAGCTCTTCCTCACACAAATTGCATTTGATCGCATAAAACCGCTCACTGATACGGGTATGAAGAAGGTTTGATTCCTGGTGCTGCAAAAACACTGACTTGGACTGACCCAAGTACAAGCCAAGGCGCAGTTTTTT